>NW_005179080.1:133943-191042 GCF_000350225.1 Chondrus crispus
CCCGCCATGCCGCCGCGCCGCCGCCCGCCGCGCCTCGCCTACGAGCCGTGCGTCTGGAGCGCCTTCGCGCTGCTCGTGGCGCTCGCCGTGGCCGACCGCTTCTCGCTCAACGTGTGGCCGCGCGACGCGCACGCCATCGGCGCCGGCCCGGCCGGCCGCGACTTCCGCCCCGCGCTCAAGCCCGGCCCGTGGACCGTCAAGGTGTACGATGTCATTGCCCGCGTCACCGGCCGCTACTCCATCCTCACCTTCAACCTGCTGCTGCTCACCTCCATGCGCGCCTCCGCCGCCGCCCTCGCAGAGTCCCCCCGACTCGCCGCTGTGCTCGACACCGCCGCCCTCTTCCGCGCCAACCACCGCATCCATGCAGCAAACGGCGTCGCCCTCGCCGTCCTCACCCTCGTCCACGTCTGGTCCATCCTCCTCCCGCCCGCCTTCAGCGGCTGGCGAGCACGCGTCGTCCGAGGCGTCTTCGAGTTCCCGCTCTCCGAGCGCAAGCCCCCGGGCCTGTCGGACGTGGACGCCGACGCGGAGACCGTCCATCTGCAGGTGGACGATGTTTTTCGCATCATCGAGATGTCCCTCCTGCTCGCCCTCGCCCTCCCGCTCTCGCTGCGTCTCATTGCCTCCCGCTATCACCTCGGCCTGCACGTGCACCGCACCGTCGCCGTGGTCTTCTTCGTCGACATCGTGCGCAGACACACCCACCCGCACTCGTGGTTCCTCAACACCCCCGTCTTCGTCGCCTGGCTCGTGGACCACTTCGTGGCCGCGCGGTGGCGCCGCCACACCCCGCACGTGCGCCGCCGCCTGCTTAGCGACGACTACATGCTGCTGTACTGGGATGCTCCGCCCCCGCCTCCGCCCACCGTCGCCCCAAAGTACTACCTCCGCCTACGTGACTCGCCGCTCGCGGAGCCCGCGCACGCCTTCACAGCGCTGCACAACCGCCGCGCGCTCACGCTGCCCGGGCGCGACGACGCGTGGTGCGTGTGCCTCATCGTGCGCACGTTGAGCGCGCGCCGCGTGCCGCGCCTGGCCCGCGTGGACGACCGCTCGCATACGGGCCGCGTCGCGGACGCCGCGTGCCCCGTCCCTCTCGTCGTGTGGGGCCCGTTCCACGGCAGCGTGTCGGAGAGCGTCCGGCGCGCCGCGTGCGACGGCGCGCCCGCCACGCTGGTCGGCGGCGGCTCGGCCGCCGCGTACCTGCTCGACGCGCTGCAGATGTGCGGCACGCCGCACGGAGAGGGGAAGGGGCTCGCGGTGCTGTATACGTGCAGGGATGTCGGCCTGTTTGATTGGGTCGTGGGTATGGTGCGCGGCGTGTGCGAGAAGGGCATTGGCGGAGACGCTCGCGTCGTGCTCGCCGTTACTGGCGGCGAGGCGTCCGCCGTGGTCAAGCGGTGGGAGCGCGAGTGGGGCACGAGCGCGGAGGAGGGCGTGCGCATACAGGCGGGGAGGGTCAAGTTTGAAAAAGAGCTGCGGCAAGGGCAGACAGTGTTCTTTCAAGGGTCGGAGGCTTTGCTGCGGTCTGTGCGCAGCGCGTGCCGGACGACAGGGTCCAGGTTGATCGCGGGAAGAAGCACCGGTAGGCAACGCGGAGACTGGGCGAAGCGCGTCAGCAAATTGGGCAAGGAGTGCTGGGAGGGGGGCGCGGACGTGGTGTAAGAGTGCAGGCTGGGAAGGGGTACATTACCCTGGGCACTGTATGTAATGCAGCTGGCCGGGGGAAGACGATTGTACGTTTACTAGTAGAGTAGGGTAGAGTAGAGGACAAGGAAGGCGCTCCCTCTGTCATTCTTTGCGTGCTCGGTTCCGTGCGGTTGGTCAATGTTGGCACGCGCAGTCCATGAGCGGGCGATGATGAGGTCAGCTACCTTGTAAACAATGAGGGCCACGCAGCGGTCGTACGGCATGCGCAGGCGGGGTGCTGAGAAGCGTCGCCGGATGAAGGTGTACTAAAGTTTACAAGTATACGTAGTGTACGTAGTGTCGGGCCAGGGACGGGCTGGAGATTGTACAGGAGACGACGACAGGGCAGTCGTATACTGTAAGAAGATGCGCGACACGGAACACAACCGGCCCCCCTATTGGTCCGCGCGGCCATTAGCGCGGCTCATCAGATGCATCAACGCCCGCACCAAGTCCTCTCCTCGCCTCTCGGCTGCGGGGCGGCCAACTCTCGGCGGGCGTGCCAAAATCTCCTCATCGCAACGGCCGCCCTCATACTGTACGTACAGCGCCGCGCGCGGACCAACATGCGCGCGCCATCACCGCTGCAGTGCCGCCCGCGCGCGCCGGGCCCGTGTCGCCGCCATGCCACGCGCGCTACGTAGCCCGCCGGGCGGCGCCCCGGGGCGCGCGCCCTTCAGCTCTGGAGGTCTGGAGGCTTCTGGAAAGTTCCAGAGCCTCACCTGAGATGCCCGTTGTGTCGTTTCCGCCCCGGTGCGACGCGCCCGCCTCTTGTTCACGGGGCGTGGTAGAAACAGTCGCTTTGCGCTTCGCGCGTGCCCTGTCGACCGCTTCCTGATCTGCGGCCTTCCTGATCTGCGGGGCCTGCTTCCCACGGCGGATGTTGCCTCCCGGAGAAATGTCGCTCGCGGCCGTGCACGCGGGATAGGTGCACATGGCGAGCGAAGTAGCGTTGCGAGCAGTCGAGGCGCCTTGTCCACGTCTTTAAAACCCGCACCGCACTCCGACTCCTTCTGCCCCTTTCGCACACTCTTCTCTCCACCAAACCCAACACTCCCTCACCACTCCCCTCACACCCGCACACCTTTCAAAACCGCGTCAAAAATGGTTCAGTTTGTCGTCGAGCGCACCATCGACCTCCCTGTCGAGAAGGCGTGGGAGATCCTCAGCGACTTCTCCAACGTCCACAACATCCACCCGCTGGTCGGCTCCGTGACGCAGGTCTCGCCCGAAGGACGTGGTCTTGACGCCGTCCGCACGTGCCACCTCTACAACGGCCAGTCCGCCACCGAGAAGATCGTCAAGTGGGACGAGGAGAAGCGCACGTACGTCATCGATCTTGTCGAGGCCAAACTCCCAGTCAACCGTCTTGTCGCCGCTTTTTTCGCTGAGGATGCCGGTGAGGGCCAGACAAAGCTCCTCTCTGAGATGGACGTCGTCGCCAAGTATGGGGTTATCGGCCGCATTATGGAAAAGCTCGTCATCAAACCGCAGTTTGCCAAGGCCATCGGTAACCTTTTCGCGGGCATTGAAGAATTTGCAAAGACCGGCAAACAGATTCAGAAGGGGTACAATGCTACGACCCCACCCGTGATAAGAGACATGTAAATCGACATGTTTTGTGTCACGAGCGCCCTGTGCTACTGTACTAGAGTTTTTCGACCTTCCCTAGTCTTCTACAGTGTGCGAAACGCAAATAAATACACCCATCGTCGAGCGGGTTTTCGCCAGATGCAGGCTGATAACATAAAGACGCCCACTCTATGACAACGCAAAACACACGACGAGTCCGATTCTGGGCTCAGATTTGCTCAATCATAAACGCATAGACAGATATCTTCAAAAAAGTATGCGAAACGCAAATAAATACGCGAAACGCTATAGAGTACAGTAGAAGAAATGTCTTTATTCTAGTATTTTGTCGCTCGCCCTTGTCCATCCAGCACTGCAAGCATACGCCGCGGTATGCTACGATAGAGCTTCTGTAGCAATTCGCCACTAATTATTGCCCATACATCCTCAATCACCTCCTTAAGCTGCTCTATCGTATCGAACTGACGCTGGCGAAGATAGACGCGACGAGCCATGATTCCCCAAATGTTCTCAATAATATTAAGATCAGGAGACTTTGCGGGCCAGTCCATAGTTCTCACACCCTTCTCATTGAGCCAAGAGCGCGTGAATCTCGACCTATGAATAGAAGCTCCATCTTGCTGGTAAACCCAGTTCTCCATTTCCCCATACATCTCTGCGGCAAAAGGCAGTAGGGCCTTGTCCAGGGTTTCGCAGTACTTACCCGAATTTTGATTTCCATTTAAAAACACCAAAGGGGATACCCCGTAAGGAGAAATGGCTCCCCAAACCATAACTGTAGCTCCTCCATTTTGCTTCTTAGAAAAAAACCTTTCATTTTTGCGCAAATCATGCCAATAGCAGGCATTTTCATCCGGTCCGTCGAGGTTGAACTTTTTCTCATCGCTGAGGATGACTTTGTTCCAAAAAAAGTCCCCCTTGCTTATAAAACGGCGCACCGATCTGACCCTTTTTTCGCGGTGCAGAGAAGTCATCATTGGGGCGGTCTTCATTTTTCTATACTTTAGATGTGGCGTTGCGCTTAGAATTTTTTGAATTCTGCGGACTCCTACCGGCAAGTTGAGGTCTTGTTTTATGTCTCGAGCTGAATAGTTTCCCGTGGTTGCCTTTCGAATGATAGCCTTTTCTTCCCGGACAGTCAACTTTTGACCAGTTACATGCGCCTGAGACCGTGCAGTGAGACTAGGGTTCTTTAAAAAGCGCTGCACAGCTCCTACGGACCTTCCCAATTCTTTCGATATGTCCCGTAAGGACATAAGCTGATGATGCAGGGCAAGGATCTGGCCCTTCTCGAGGTCGGTGAGCGGCGGGCCTCTTGGCATTTTTAATGCTAGTTGATAGTGGACGATGAGGTAGGAAGACGTCAAGTGCCAGTCGGTATAGTACTGTGTCCTTTATTGTTTTAAAAAAAAGACTACACGCCAGTTGCCCGCACTTTTCGATACTGTATTCTATGGCGTTTCGCGTTTTTATTTGCGTTTTGCATGCGTTTTTATATATAGCGGTCGATGCGTTTATAATTGAGCCAATCTGAGCCCAGAATCGGACTCGTCGTGTGTTTTGCGTTGTCATGGAGTGGGCGCTTTTATGTTTTCCGCCTGCAAATGGCGAAAACCCACTCGACGATGGGTGTATTTATTTGCGTTTCGCACACTGTACTCAAGCACTCGGTAGTGTTCCCCCTGCTTGCCCAGCATATTTCTGAATATTTGTTATACTACTGTCACGTCAAATGAAGATGCCTCTTACTTGGCTTTAATTCTTTTTACTATATTTTTCTCGACTTCGACCATTTCCACATGCGAAAACGTCATTTTATTACGGTTCCTGCTACATGACCGTGGGTCCACGCGTCTCGCGCGGTCCCAGCGGCCATGAGCAGCACCAACAAGAACTGCACACAAGTGAGAGGCATGGAAGTCGATGTAAAGGAAGAAGGGGGGGTAGGGTGGGGAAAGTGAGAGGCATGCTCTAGATTCGTAAAGGAGTGGGCTGTCACCGTGCTTAGATACACGCTCGCGGGACTTCAACTATGGCTGCAGTCAGTATCTCCTGTTCCCGGTGGCGGGCATCGCCGTAGCTGTCTCTAGTCCCAGAGCCAGTCGACTTGAACGCTTCGTATGCGCAGTCCGGGGCTGCCTGTTTCGCTAACCTGTAGGTAGTCGTTTTCACACTAATAAATGTGCCATCTACACAGTACGAGAACCGGAAGAACCCCAAAGATGGGGAGCTCTGGCTTCGCCAGGGCATCGAGAGAGCGGTAGCGTAGGTTGCGTTTCTGCACGGCCCGAAGGGGAGAGAGTGGGGAGTGTCGCGGCAGAATTGGTGCGAATGTGTCGGAAGCCTCTCGAGGCCTGGAAGCGGGGCTACTCCGCAGAACCTGACGGTGCGATAGGGGGGTCTGTTGGAGACCAGAGATGGGGAGGAGCCCCGAAAACCCACAGCGACGAGGCAGACGGGCGAAGTGTGCGGTCAAAATACAATGCGGCCATCTCCGAGCTCGTTTCTTTCCACCCAAAGCGAGCGAGGCGTACTTCTAGGGGATATCCCAGAAGCACCATTTCGGTATGAGAACCGATCCGGATTGAGTGGGATGTCATTTTCGTGCCTGGTCTCGTGGTGTGCCCCACGGCCTTTGTCATGCGTGATAGATATCGGGTCAGAGATTGAGCTGGGAGATGTATATTGTCGGTCGTGGTGGCCAACCAAACGGGATGGGGCCTCCGGCTTGATGCCAGCGGAGGAATAAGTCAATGGGGGACGGAAAGGCCCCTACGCGATGGTATAAAAGGTCTTGCTGCTGACTGGCGTTTTTACCCTTGACGACGGACGGGCGGATGCTGATTTGACTGATGTCGACGTGCACGTTGTGACTCTGCAATGTGAGTACCGAGGATTCTCGCAGTCCGAAACAGAATGCGAGGAGCACAGCCGTGGCGGCCCAGAGGTCGGTGGGCGACACATTGTCTGTCATACCGTGCGTCCATATCTGTTGTACCGTAGAAGCGCTCAATCCAGCCCGTCGTTCGGGAGTGGGGTGGTTCAGCTCCTCCCAACGCGCGTATGCCCGGATTGCATGGCTCACGAACGGCGCCGGAGGAGCCATGCAGCCCAGTAGCTTCATATGAATATGTCGAACAGCTGAGATGTATTGGGGAAGTGACACGGCGGACACATTCCGTCTCCCAGATTGCGGCTCAGACGTTGCTGTGCCACGAGGTGTGTCCCGCTCATTCGCAAGCCAGCCAAGAAAATCAAAGATTTGGGCTTCGGTTGCGGGTAAGGGCGGCCTTCCTTCCTCATCACAGAACTGTACGTAGCAGGACCACTGGGAAGCTCTCGTCCCCAAGGTCCTACCGGACCATGCAAAGTCCCGGAGCAGGGATCGGATGCGGCGTGTAGATGGAGTCTGGTCTCCGTGGTCGGCGTAGGTGTCACGTATGTCTGAGTTAGCGAAGCGCATGCGAGACCGCGTCATGAGGAAGGAGGTAGGTTGACCTCGAGAAGCAACAGGCGCCAAGCGGGGTTCAAGTTCCGTGCGGCGTCCCAGGCATCGCTCGGCCTCTGGGGCAGGCGTTTCACGGTCGACGCCAGTCCCAATGCCGCCTGATGCCAAGGTTGTCGAGGCCAATCCGGCATCAGTAGGACGGCGGGCGCGCCCGTCTGCCGGAGCTTGTGCACTACTGCGCCCAACAGATCCGGTGGGGGGCACAACAGGCGTGTCTAGTGGGGCTCCCATGGTGCCGCCAGCTCCTGCAGCGCCATTTTCCGGGCAAATACGGGATGCTCTCCGGGCGGCTGGTAGGGAAATGCGTCTATAGAGGCTGTCATACCATCCATGATAGAACGCCTGACTTGTCTTCTGACTCGCAGGTCGTCGTGGGAAAATCGTCGCGAGAGGGCATCGGGGAAGCGATTCGCGACGGAGGGGATCCACTCGGTGGACAGATGCAAACCGAGCGCATCCAGCACGCTTTTGAGTTTGCGTAGTTCTCTCATCATACCCCGGCTGGCTGTAACCATGGCGTTTGTTATGTGCACCACGGCAAGGTTGTCGTAGCGGACCAGCACTCCATTGAGTCCCTGCTCCTTCAGTCGCTGGCCAAGTGGCCCTGTGAGCAGCAAGCGTATGGCCTTGAGTTCTCGAAGCGAAATACCTTGCGCGCGGTCTCTCCATCCCCACACACCTTGGGCCTCCCAAAGTCCAGGCGCTCCGGGTCCCGTATCCGGGCCGAGGGTACCCCCGAACCCCATGTCCGCGGCGTCCGTGTGTAGAGTGTGAGAGGGCCCCGGCGGGCGTATTTCCCGTCCATCCTTCTCTGCGCAAGTGAGTACCCGCCAAAAGCGAAGGTCCCCGTTGCTTCGGTGGGTCAATTGGGTCCGGCAGCGCTCGCGGTTGCGTCTGCTTTGCGACCGCTTGGCCATCTCCCAATACACTGATCGACTGTAAAAACGAGCGAATGGCATGGCCAAGGTGAGGGAAACACACACGCCTGCGAACGACGCGAGACGGTCTCGAGACACCCAGCGCCGACCCACACGGGCTTGCTGCAGCAGTTTTGTGGCCATAGATCGTACTTTGGCGATCTTGCGTGGCGCCAAGAAAAATTTCATTAGCTTCGAATCGACCACAACTCCCAGGTGCTCGATCCGAGTTGCTCCGCTCCACTCGCCCTTCGTGGGATGACGAGTGAGGCCGAGCCCGTCCAGCAACTGCTGTATTCGTCGTCGAGCTCAGCCGCAGTCCCTGAGGGTAGCCTGTCGCCCAGCTGGCGCCGGCGCGACCAGGAAATCGTCGATGTATCCTAGTACGCGGTAGTGTAATCTGCAGCGGAGTTGCTTGAGTAGCGGGACCATTAGCTGCGTGAACCACTTTGGCGACCTGCCCCAGCCGAAGGGCAGCGCCACGCATCTGCAATACCGCCCAGCGTAGCGGAAAATAAACCAATCGCACATCTCTGGTGCCAGTCGGAAATGGCGGTAGCCACTCTTTATGTCGAACGACAGAAAATGATCGCCGGCCTCGATCTCTATGGCATAATGGGGGAGGGTCTCCATTTTGATGCTGCCACGGGGGCAGTGCGTGCTTTGTTTTGCCAAGTTCACCGCGAACCTTCCCTTTCTTCCTTCTGTTCCTTCTTGCCAAACCGTGAAGGCAGAAGAGACCATACAGCCCCGTGATCGTGCCTTCATGGCATATGCCTTGGAGATCTCCTCGTAGATGCTCTCCTCGCAGCCCTTCCGGAGGTCTGCTAGTGCGAAGCAGACATCTTCTGGGCTCTGGGGTATATCCCCCAATTCCTCGCCACCCGAGAAAGGGACACTGGGCAATTCTAGAATTCCAAATTGTATTGCCCTGCAGAGGAATGGGGAGGCACCCAGGCGGCGCCATTCCGCGACCCGTTTTTGCGTTCGGGACCACGGAGAGCGCCTCTTCCATTTGGACCTAAGAGGAGCCGGCACCGCCATCGCTACCTCCGCGCTTTACTGCGTTCGAGGCACTGAGCGAGGCTACTGCCTTCATTAGTTGGGTCGCCATGTGAGTATCGAGCTTGTCAAGCTTGGCGTCCAGGTCGTCGGTGGCGGAGATCTCGTTCTTCCTCTCCAGCACCGGCATCAGAAGCCGCGCATGCATCGGGTCCTTGGAGGAGCGACAGTAGAATTCGACCCGTAGCCCGGTGACTCGGAGGCCATACCGAATTGTGATTATGGCCCACACATCATATCGCTCTACTCGGTCGGGCTGCGCTTCAGTCGGGCCATCTAACATCGTCTCTTCTCTCAGCGAGATGGCGGCCTGATGGAAGGCCATCCAATAGCCAACAGCGTTGATGTAATGAGCCTCGTACTCATACAAAGGCCGTAAGCTAGCAAAGCGTTCGATGGCCCTGCGCTCGGGCCATTCGCGATGCTCGAAGAACCCGCCCTGGAATGCGCCGACTGCACTGGACTGCTCGTAAGGATATCTCGAGAGGCCAAAGTCTTTGTCATCCCGGCACCGTCTTGCAATCCTGGCATACACAGTCAGCCATTCCAGCTCAATGTAATGGTAGGTTCGGAGGGGCAAGGGAAAGAAGGAAGGCAGGTTGATGTGTGTGAGTGAAGGAGTTGGTGCCGAGGTTTACTTTGAAGCCCTTTTCCTGCGATACTTATACACTTCGAGTGCTACACTATCGCTCTACTCCGACTCCCAGTAAACCATACTCTACTATGCGCGACCAAGCGCGGTCCTCTTGTGGCCCGACCATACTGTTCGATTTCCACCTTACGAATCGATTCGTAACTATTAGCTCACAACTATTTCTACACATTCCAAATGACTGTAAACCATGGCCCTATGCATGCAACTGTTTCACACCTTACTAATCTGCATCCAGTCATGCCAGACTTCATTGTTGTGCAACGAACAACTTGGCACTTGTCTATTTCCAACAACGCAAACGTCTTTCATATCACAATCGCCATACGTATCCTTGTTTCTCACCTTACTAATTTCGCCAAGCACTGTCAGATAATTATGGCAAGTTATAACAATGTGCATCCAGACTTTCTACACAACTCACATGAGAATACATGTAAATCACACGAGTACTGTCATGAACTTGCATCCAACGGCGCACCATGACGAGAGCACAGTGCAACGGCGCGTGCTCACGCAAGACTCGCATACAGCATGACGCGTACACAGAATAATCACACAACTGTATTCCTCTCGCGAGAAGTACTTGTTGTACTTTTGATTCACGTGTACTGTTCTCGGACACGCGCAGGATCGCAAACAGTCTGACACTGTAAAACTGTAAACCCTCATGTGCATACACCTGGATGCGTGTACATGTGTACGTACACGAATCCACCTGGCGACGTGTACATGTGTACACGGCATACATGTGTCCCGCCCGGGGGCCCCATGCAATTACCCATTACAACCATGGCAAACCACTTGAAACCCCCAAAACAACGTAATTATGGCATATACAGGCCATTTAAAGTACATCACAAGGCCAATGACGCACACGTGGACAACGCTCGACCAATAGATTTGCAGCATTAGACCTGAGGGCCAATAGAATTGCAGTATTTCCTGTGTAGTCTATAGTGCTACGGGCCAAGGTTCCACTTGGCAAAACTATGCAAATTTGCATGACCCTCCGAGAAACCACTTTCGTCCCCAGAACCCCAAAATCTGGGATTTTACACGTGTCATGTCGTGATATGGGTAAGAGCGCCCGGACCGTGCAGTCATGTACACGTGTCACTCGATTTTGACCTTTTCAGATAACAGCATGTGGTCGCACATTTTCAATACCTCCCCTCGATCACATGCTTTGGGAAGCTTTGCACTCGGAAAGCCCAACCATGCCCACGAACTTTTCAAACAGCACGCGACCAAGTGGTTTGGTCAGCATATCGGCTGGCATTTCTGTTGTCGGACAATGGTACAATGTGACCAGTTCTCGCTGCACCGCATCTCGAACAAAATGATATGTAATATCAATGTGCTTGTTGCGACGATTTGTAGATTCGTTCTGAGCAAACGCAATCGTACCAGCGTTGTCACATCCAACGCGAATTGTTGGATCCGAATTCGCACCAAGTACATCGGCATGGAAGCGTCGAAGCCACGCAGCCTCTTTGCATGCTTCACTGAGTGCGATGTATTCTGCCTCACAAGTAGACTTTGCAACTACTGTTTGTTTCCGGGAAGCCCAACTGATAGGCCCATCACAAAGCTTGAACACGTACCCACTCGTTGATTTCCGTGATTCAAGGCATCCACCCCAATCTGCGTCGCTATACCCATGAAGTTCCGTACCAAGATCATCTTTACCAAACACTATTCCAAGATGCTGGGACCCACGCAAGTATCTCAAAACACGTTTCACACCTGTCCAATGCGAATCGTGAGGGTCGGCACAGTGTTGAGATAACTTTCCAATGGCATACGCAATATCGGGGCGGGTCCCGACCATTAGGAACATTAGACATCCAATGGCCTGACGATATGGTTCAAAGCATGGGTTGTCATCAGTGCCAGTTTCGGCCACTTGCATTGTGACATGTCGAGACTGTTCCATCGGAGTAACGCAAGGATTGCATGCCGACATTTTGAACCGTTTCAGTACTGCTTGGGCATACTTCGACTGCGTGACGGTCAGGACGTGTTTAGAACGTATACGGTCGATCTCTAGACCAATACAAGTCTTCGCCTCGCCAAGGTCTTTCATATCGAATCGTTTGTTGAGTTCATTTTTCATCCATAATATGGCCTCCAAGTCACTTCCAGCTAGCAGCAGATCGTCCACGTACAACGCGATAATCATGATGACATTGCCTTGACGTCGAATGTAAAGACATGGGTCGCTGCGTGTAGTGTTGAAACCAAGTTCAGTGATCAGAAACTCATCGATCTTACTATGCCATTGGCGATGGGCTTGCTTAAGACCATAGATTGCTTTCAAAAGTTTACACACCGAATCAGGTTTGACTTTGTCGATGCATCCTTCAGGTTGCTCCATGTAGATTTCTTCGTGAAGGTCACCGTTGAGGAAGGCAGTCACCACGTCCATCTGATGCAGCTCAAGGTCAAAGTGCGCAACCAGTGCCAGCAGCAGACGGATAGTTGTGAACTTGATGACAGGGGCGAAAGTTTCCGTGTAATCGATGCCTTCTACTTGTTGAAAGCCTCGTGCCACAAGACGTCCCTTTGCAGTTTCGACCAATTTTCCGCACTCGTCAGGAAGTTGCTTCACTCCGAAAACCCACCTGGACGTCAGGACGTTTGATGCTTGAGATCTTGGAACAAGTGTCCATGTTTTGTTTTTGTGTTGTGAAGCAAGTTCTTTGTCGATGCCGTTCTGCCAGAAGCGAGCTTTTGGAGAATCCATAGCTTGCCCGTACGAGTTTGGGATTTCCGTTATCACATGGGCGTGGCTAAGGAGTCCAGCAGTCACCAAAGCTGCTGCCCACCACGCCCCAGGCGTTTTGCGAATGCGAGTGGACCGCCGGAGATTAGTTGGCGGATCAATCGTTTCTTCCTCAACTACGTGTTGCTCAACTGTTTCGGTAGTTTCGTCCTCCCCTGCACTTGGGGAGGAGTTGGAGGATTCATCAGAGTCTTCTTGTTCATCCGGCGATGATGCTTCTGATGCCACTGCATCATTTTCTGCAACTTCCTCATCGATGTTCAAGTTGATTGTGTCATCATCAGTTGTAGCCTCCTCGTTTGTATCCATCGGTTCACCAGATTTGCCTCCCGTGGACTCGTCAAAAGTAACATCTCTGGATACGATCACTTTGTGCAAATCACCATCCCACAACTTGTAAGCTTTCGTATTTTCAGCATACCCTAGAAACATTGCCTCCTTTGCACGGGCGTCAAGTTTCTGGATGTTGTGTTTTGGTAATGTATACCAACACTTTGAACCGAAAACACGCAAATGACCAACATTTGGCACAGATTTCATCCATAAGTGGTATGGGGTCATCTTGGGGGGAATGGCACGTGACGTGACTCGATTTCGAACGTACACTGCATTGGCAAGTGCTTCTGCCCAGAACCCCTTTGTAACTTTCTTGTGCGCTAGCATGGAGCGCACCAAGTTTACCAAAGTTCTGTTCAGTCGTTCGGCGACGCCATTTTGCTCCGGTGTGTACGCGGTCGTCATTTGATGCTGAGTACCATTTGCAATCAGAAAAGACTTAAACTCCGTGGACAGATACTCACCACCTCGATCGGTGCGAAGCACTTTGATCTTGCGACCAGTGTGAGTCTGAGCAAGTTGTGCAAACATTTTGTATCGTTCAAATGCTTCTGATTTATGGTGCATAGGGTACACTACTGACCAGTTTGAGTGATCATCTATGAAGGTAATGAAGTACTTGGCACCACCAATGGACTGCACCTCTAAGGGGCCACAAACATCAGAGTGAACTAAGTCTAGACAGAAGTATGCCCGCCTCGAGGACCGCTCTTTTGGGATCACAGATCGAGTGGCTTTGCCGTAGACGCACGCAGAACATTTTTCAGAGATGCAATCATTGTCAGTATTGTTGATTTTGTTAGCCTCATTACCAAGTAGTTTGACTCCACTTACCACATTGTCACGAATCATCGAAGCAATACCTTGAGAATGCACATGTGCAAAGCGCTCATGCCACGTTTGCAGGGTGGCAGCATGTGCAGATCCGATGTCACTGACGATGTCGAGAACGTAAAGTTCTCCAACCAATGTCGCAGTCGCCACTACAGTTGAGCCTCGTCTGATCATGCATTTTCCATTTTCGAACCCAACTTTTAGTCCAAGTTCAGTCATTCGACTGACAGAGAGCAGAGAGAACGCAAAGTCCGGAACGTGCAATACATCCGTCAACTTGCACGGTTCGATGCGGCCATTCACATTTAACTTCAAGTGAACGTCACCACGGCCGGCAACCTTTGCACTAGCCTTGGTTCCCATCTGAACAGAGGCGGATTCAAGTGGCTCATACGTTGCAAACAGAGATCGGTCATATGTAATATGAGCTGTACAAGCTGAATCTACGAGCCACGAAGAGGACATCTCCATATCGTTCGTGTGCGAAGCTTTCGACATCAGACATGTGAAGTCGACGCTGTTTACAACCATGTCGGGATCAGGTTTCTGTGTGACAAATGCAGATTGTTTCCGCTGAGACATACGCGGTTTATATCCGCTAGGAGGAGCCGGGCGACGCCCATTCAAATCCTTTCCCCAGCAGCGGGTTGCCGTATGGCCTGTATGACCGCAGTTCGTGCATTTGTAATCGTTTATGTCCCGATTGTTCGGGGCACGATTAACCAGAGCCGATGTCTGTGAGGAGCTAGACTTCATGTTTGCTCGTTGCTCTTCCTGCAGCAGACGACTTTTCACAAAGTCCAAACTGAATATCTTTTCCTCATTACCGAGAGCATCTAGTGCAACGATGAGAGCCTCGAAACGGGCAGGCAGACCGTTGAGCACTGCCATGGCCATCTCCTTGTCATCGATGTTTACGCTCATTGACTTGAGGATGGCTGCCAGCTGCTTGACACGATTGATGTATGCAAGCACCTTTTCACCGGAAAGCATCTTCACAGTGTAGAACTCACGACGTGCAGCTAGTTTGTTCAGCAAAGTGTGCCTCTCAAACACGTTGACAATAGCTTCCCACATCTCATGAGCAGTATCAACATCACGTACATGCTCAAGATGCTCATCTGATAGGGAGAGACCAATCAGTGCTTTAGCTTTACTGTCACCTCTGATCCACTTCTTACGCTCTTCCGCGCGTTCCTCACTTGGAACTCTTCCCTCAACGATGTATTGGTCAACATCACGTAGAGCAAGCAGAAGTTGTATTTTCTGCTTCCACACGTAGAAGTTGGAGTCCGTCAGTTTGTCGATTCTGATGGATCCTCCTCCTCCTTGATCTTCCATTTTAGTGCAAATAAGCTTCAAGTATTCGAAAATCCGTTCGGGGATCCCAAGCCGTTAACCGATAGTCAACACAATGGCAAGCCCACCCGTCTAAGAAATTCGATATGATTACTATGAAGTTGCACTAGGAGAAATTTGCGAACAGATATGTGAATTTATTTGGATGAAATCCCTAACTATTCTGTTCACAAACTACCTTTAAGTGTGCGGCACCGTTCTCGTGGCACTTCAGGTGCCCGTGAGACTCAAAGACGCGATTGCAAGGGATACAACGCGGAGTCTCCTTAGCGATGGCAACTTGAATGCGATGAGACCTAGACTGAATGTGGTCGTAAAAGGCCTTCGCACTATTGCCACTAACGCCGCACACTTTACAATACCGCTTATACCGCGGGCACACCTTACGATTCCTCTTGCGCTCACGCTTGAACTGCTTGTCCGCGAGAACAGCCGCTTTCCGAGCAGAAAGTCGATGCGTAGTTCTCTTTATTGGTGCGGGAACAGAGCGCGGAATACGAGGAATCCTATATGGTGCGCAACTCGAGGACGGACCCGGAAGCGCGAGCCGAGGTGAAGGTTGATCCTCAGGCTCAAGCACCTCAACGGATACGACCTCCGATGTCCGAACCGTTCGACCGGTGACCAGCTTCCCAGGCGCAGAGCGCACCGGTACTAATTCCAGATCTAACACAACCCCGTAAAAACAGGTATTCACAATAAGGAATATGAAGATAATCGTCAGTAACAGATTTTGGAATTATTGCTCTTAAGAACCACCAAAACGTGCAAAGACAATCACTTAGATGTGTAGGAAATGGAAAGAAACTCAAAACTTACTTTGCATGAGAGAACGAAGAAAAACCAAATGCGAGATTGACGACGACGGCGGTAGCGGGAGCGGAAACGAAGACGAAGACCAAAGACAGAGACAGCAGCAACAACCACAGCAAGAACAAAAGCCAAACCAAGAACGAAGACAACGAAGACAGCGGGGGCGATGACCAAAACCAATTCACACAAGAGAGCAAGAACGACAGCAGCAGCGAAAACCAAAACCAAGAACGACGGCAAGAACGAGAGCGACAACGACAGCGAGAAGACCAGCGGAAAGAACGACGAGAAACGGCAGCGAAAACGACAGCGACAACGACGGCAGAAACAACGGAACGAGAACGACAGACTCATGCAGTGAAACGACAGCGAAGGTCTGGGCCCATAACCTAATGGTAGGTTCGGAGGGGCAAGGGAAAGAAGGAAGGCAGGTTGATGTGTGTGAGTGAAGGAGTTGGTGCCGAGGTTTACTTTGAAGCCCTTTTCCTGCGATACTTATACACTTCGAGTGCTACACTATCGCTCTACTCCGACTCCCAGTAAACCATACTCTACTATGCGCGACCAAGCGCGGTCCTCTTGTGGCCCGACCATACTGTTCGATTTCCACCTTACGAATCGATTCGTAACTATTAGCTCACAACTATTTCTACACATTCCAAATGACTGTAAACCATGGCCCTATGCATGCAACTGTTTCACACCTTACTAATCTGCATCCAGTCATGCCAGACTTCATTGTTGTGCAACGAACAACTTGGCACTTGTCTATTTCCAACAACGCAAACGTCTTTCATATCACAATCGCCATACGTATCCTTGTTTCTCACCTTACTAATTTCGCCAAGCACTGTCAGATAATTATGGCAAGTTATAACAATGTGCATCCAGACTTTCTACACAACTCACATGAGAATACATGTAAATCACACGAGTACTGTCATGAACTTGCATCCAACGGCGCACCATGACGAGAGCACAGTGCAACGGCGCGTGCTCACGCAAGACTCGCATACAGCATGACGCGTACACAGAATAATCACACAACTGTATTCCTCTCGCGAGAAGTACTTGTTGTACTTTTGATTCACGTGTACTGTTCTCGGACACGCGCAGGATCGCAAACAGTCTGACACTGTAAAACTGTAAACCCTCATGTGCATACACCTGGATGCGTGTACATGTGTACGTACACGAATCCACCTGGCGACGTGTACATGTGTACACGGGATACATGTGTCCCGCCCGGGGGCCCCATGCAATTACCCATTACAACCATGGCAAACCACTTGAAACCCCCAAAACAACGTAATTATGGCATATACAGGCCATTTAAAGTACATCACAAGGCCAATGACGCACACGTGGACAACGCTCGACCAATACATTTGCAGCATTAGACCTGAGGGCCAATAGAATTGCAGTATTTCCTGTGTAGTCTATAGTGCTACGGGCCAAGGTTCCACTTGGCAAAACTATGCAAATTTGCATGACCCTCCGAGAGGCCACTTTCGTCCCCGGAACCCCAAAATCTGGGATTTTACACGTGTCATGTCGTGATATGGGTAAGAGCGCCCGGACCGTGCAGTCATGTACACGTGTCACTCGATTTTGACCTTTTCAGACAACAGCATGTGGTCGCACATTTTCAATACAATGCCCACCGACTCCAGGTCCGCCCCCGTGCCCAGTTTCTAGGCTTTATTCAGCAACTGGTCGGCACGCGCCTTGCTCTTCGAGAAGTCAGCCATTGTGTGTGTGTCCTTGCGGTACGGGTCGTAGTCGCTCCCGGGAGCAACTGGGCCTGTTGATCTTTTGACCGCTACTGAACGAGCCTGCCACCAACAAGAGCTGGGAATTCTCTCTGCGGAACAAAGAGAGAGGCGTGCTCTAGATTCGTAAAGGAGTGGGCTGTCACCGTGCTTAGATACACGCTCGCGGGAATTCAACTATAGCTGCAGTCAGTATCTCCTGTTCCCGGTGGCGGGCATCGCCGTAGCTGTCTCTGGTCCCAGAGCCAGTCGGCTTGAACGCTTCGTATGCGCAGTCCGGGGCTTCCTGTCTCGCTAACCTGTAGGTAGTCGTTTTCACACTAATAAATGTGCCATCTACACAGTACTAAACGCGTACCTCTCCAACTCATCGCGGTTCGGGACTTCAAAGACTGCAAGATATTTTCCGTTCGCAGGGCTCGGAAGTGATAATGAATTACTTTCTCCACGCCACGGTCCTCGTAGTATTCAAATCAAATATATACAAATCGCCTGGTAATGGACACTTTCAGTGCTTGAAAAGGATGCCCTCTGGATGCTTGCAGTTTGCGTTGCAGGGAGAGAATGTCTTAATTTTGAAAGGCACTACGCAACGGCTTTCTTCTTTCCAATTCAAAGCCGGTTGCCTTGACGCAATGCAAATGCTTCCGCTAAGATAACCAAAATTTCGATTTTGAGACAGAATTCACTTATAAATCAATGTCGCTTGTCGCTGTTTGGTCAAACGAATATTTAGCAGTGTTGAGCCCGAATGCAATAATCTGAATGTTACCACGTTTAGTTGTATCCTAGATACAGCCACAAACTAGATAAATTGGGTAGTTACTGGGCTAGCCAAATATGCGAGGATGTAAGACTGGTAGGAACGTTGTATGAAGTTTCGAAGTTCAAGGCAAAACACGACCCCAATCTCGAGAGCTACATTTTCACAGACAAATATTGTTCCCCTTGTTCAGATTATTTCATGCACTCGGTTGTCTTGATATGCCTAAAGTAGTTTATTCGGGTGTCGGGAACGAGTGTGGGATAGCCTCCTGCTCAGATGTATGCCGCACCGTCTTTATCGAATAATGGACTTACAGTCTAGAAAAATTCTCACTGTGCGACATGTATCATTCAATGAGACTAAATTTCCCGGACATGGATGGAACAAGCACGTGTCTGAAGCTAATGTCGATAATATAGAAGATGAGGTTGAACCAATTTATGTCATGGAACAGAATGCTTCAGAGGGAAATCAAGATGGAAGTGACAACACAATGGGAACCGGAACTTTTGCTACGCAGGGTGAAAATGACGGAACAGCTGCTCTGGAAGACAGGGATTTATTGTTAACGCATATTCCTGAAACAATTTCTGATGATAAAGACATTGTAGAAACTGAATCAGAAAATTAGCGCACTGTAGCGAATGAATCAAGAAATTCACGTTACCCGAGGAGAGATCGGACAACCCCAGATCGATTTGTTTTCCATGCTAAGATTTCAAACGAAGAACAAACAATTGACCAGGCCCTCAGCGGGCCAAACGCTGCAGATTGGAGAGAAGCTATTGATGCGGAGGTCAAAGCACTCCAAGACAACAAGACATGGAAAGCTAAAGTTCCTCCTCGCGATACTCATGTAATTGACTCGAAGCTAATTTTGACCATCAAAAGGGACCTAATCCTCGCTGCGGATATTTTTAAAGCGCGTATTGTTGCGAAGGGCTTTCAGCAAAGGCAAGTCGAGGATACTTATTCACCGGTAATTGACATCACTTCTCTCAGATTATTGCTAAATTTAATCACGGCAATGAAAGGCCATGTTCATCAAATGGACGTCAAAACGGCATTTTTGAATGGCAAAATGGACGAGTCTGAGATCATATATATGCGTCCTCCAAAAGGCATCGAGTTTGGTCTATAGAAGAGAGAATGCTTGAGGCTGTTAAAGGCGATTTATGGACTGAAGAATGCCTCAAAAATATGGAATAGACGTTGGAATGCTGTAATGAAAAGATTGAAGTATATTCAGCTTAAAAGCGACCAATGCATATTTATTCGATGGAACAAAACCGGAGAATTCGTATGGATAATCATCTATGTTGATGACATCCTTCTGTTTGCATTGCGTGAAAGCATGATTATAAATGCTAAGAAGGAGCTGATGGCTGAATTTAAAATGAAGGATCTCGGTCGTGTTACTGTATTTCTGGGTGTGAGGTTCACTTTCTCAAGGAAGGGCTATTTCTGGAACAGAAAGAATATTCCAAGCAGCTTTTGGCAACTTTCTCGATGGACAAGTGTAATCATACCAGCACGCCCATGTTGCTTGCAAAGAACAAGGGAAATGGAAATGCGAAGAACAAGGGAAATGGAGATCGCACGGATAAGGAAAAACCTTCTCTAAATCAATTTATCGGAAAGCAAATGGTGGTCTGCTACACCTATCCACACGGACCAGGCCAGATATTGCATATGCTGTCGGGTTTTTATCAAGAAACTCGTCGTCGCCGTCTGAGTCCAATTGGACTGATGTTAAAAGAATAATGAGGTACATTAAGGGATCATTATCTTTTGGGCTGTTTTACAAAAAGACTGAGAAACTTGTTCCGGATGTTTTTGGGCTTTCAGATGCCGATTAGGGTGGTGAAAGTGATAAGAGAAAGTCAACAAGTGGTAATGTTTTTCAGTTGCATTCTGGAACAGTCAGTTGGATGAGCAGAAAACAAACATGCACTGCACTTTCGTCGACAGAAGCCGAATATATTGTTTTGTCAGACTGCGGGAAAGAAGCAAGATGGATGCGTCAGATGTTGTTGGAATTAAGATATGGTTCTGAGAAACCAACTGTCATCTACGAAGACAACACAGGAGCTATAAGCTGGGCGTACAAACAAAAACGCACAAAACACATTGAAATCAAGTATCATTTTGTACAAGAGCTGGTCGAGCGAGAAGTAATACGTCTACAATATTGCCCAACAACCAGAATGATTGCAGATGTGATGACGAAGGCGTTTTCACAGACACGCTTTGAATACTTACGTCAAAGTTTGGGAGTAATATCATTTGGCAAGGAAGGGAATGATGGGAGTGCCAAATAATTTACCAGGTGGGTAAGACGTCAAGAAATAATTATTACTGTCCTGAACGCTTACGAAATAATTACGCAACGCTTCCCCATCTGCTTCACAAGTTCGTCTACAAAACATGGAAGTGGTAGTAGTATAAATGCGCGAGTAGCCACGATAGATAAAAGGGCAAGGAAGGATAGCCCCACTTTCTTCAACAAATACAACAGCATGCCGTTGGATACGCCCTTTCATGTCCACAATGTGGCAAGCCTCTACGCACGCTCAACACCCCGCAGTGCCCGTTTTCAAAGCATCAAGGCACTGTTACCAGAGGTAGTAGATCCCTGATAAGAAGGCTTTCTCTCCCTTCCCATCTCCGCTGAAATCAACCCTAGGTTCTGGTGTCTGTCGCACACCGTCTGCCCTTGCTCATTGCCACCTGTTTCTTGAAAAGTCTCCACTTCCCCCAGAATGTTAGAAAAAATAAACATCCTCCTGTCTTCACGTTCCCCTCTTGCTACCTTGCTGCGGAAATGATGAATACGAGCGAGTTCATTGCGCAAGGGGGATATGCGGCATTGTTGAGCCCTTCTTGTTACCTAACGCGGCTGAAAATTGATATCAATGGCGAAGTGTCAAATACCCTGAGGAACGGAGCTATTTTCCGCAACCACTGTTTATAGTATAAACAGTGGTTGCGGAAAATAGCTTGTATAAACTTTATACTGCAAATTCCACTCACCGCAGATCATGCCGTGCTGTCATGTCGTGCTGTCGGGTGAGAAGGAACTTTTTTTTTCGACATGGCGCATGTACGATGACGGGCATTTGAGCTGCCTTCAACACTGATTTTCATCTCTAACGTCCACTGAAAGAAGGAAACGCACCCTTGCATCGTTTCGATCGTGTTTGCATCTCATAATCTGCAGAAAAAGAGTCTTCAAAAAATGTTAGGATATCTTCGTGTCGGCAAGCAGGACGAGCATTCCGCTGTGATCCGTGCCCTTTGCTGACCTTCACCCCTTCCAGGAAAGCACTTTGGTCATCAGGTTATTCCCTCTCTTGCTGTCGTATATTACACGTGTACATAGCTCACCCACGGTACTTAACACCGTCGTCGCTCCTCCCCTCAGTAAGCACGACTAAGGTCTTGAGTCTCTCCTACACTCGCCCTCACCTCACACACACCCGAGAAAGTTTGCCTTACTAAGGACACGGCCTTTTTGTATGCGGCAAGGGGGTTTGAATTGAAAGCCCTTTGAAAGCGCCGTGATGCCTTGCTTTGGCAAGGGAGGCTATGTTCTTTTCGGCATAGGACAATGACACCAATGTTGAGCGAG
The DNA here is from genome assembly GCF_000350225.1 of Chondrus crispus. Taxonomy (NCBI): domain Eukaryota; phylum Rhodophyta; class Florideophyceae; order Gigartinales; family Gigartinaceae; genus Chondrus; species Chondrus crispus. The sequence continues at coordinate 155,667 of NW_005179080.1, forward strand.
AAAACGTCGTTGATACCACTAGTTTTAGATTTCTCCAGCATATTCTCTTGCTGCTCAATGGTTCCTCGTTGCTCGTATTCGGGAGATTTTCATCTCTCAACATTTGAACGTCTGGTGGAAGCGCGATTCTGCTCGCTCACACGTAACCTGGCGGTTGGACAGGGGTACCTCAAATGGAGAATCGGTGAATGGGGTCAGTGTGCGAAGCAAGAGGTTTCTGGCTAGTGTCATTTCTCTCTTTATATCTTTCGCTTTGTCTGTGCATTACAGATTATTGCATCTAGTTGATCGAGAGCAGTTGCGTTGATGCCGTTCATTGGCGCTCATCATTACATTGTTCGAGATAGCCGTGCAGCCGTGCGCCATGGTACGATTCGGGGCTGGCATCGAGGTTTTGAGAGGGCAATTAGCTATCCCCAACACCTAAATATCACCGTCTTCGGCCTTGCTTGAGTAGGTAATAGACGAGAGGGCGAGCGCCCGTTATGTGCTGGGGAAGTTCCGTCGGTTCTCAAACGATGAGATGCATTGTTGTATTCACTATATCCACAAGGGTCGAGTACGTTCTTCTTCGCGTCGCAACTTAACGAGGAAACGACGTGTCCGTCCCAAGATGAGCACGCGATGTTGCTTCATTTCCGCATGTCTTGCTGGCTGGTATAAGTAGATTAATATTATACTTTCGGAAAGTGGCCTCCGTTTTTGGCTGATATATATATATATAAAATGAATCTACTTCTCCAAATTACAACTTGGTCGCATCATCTGAACCCTATTCCCAATTCCGTTTGTTTCATGAATTAGATATTGATTTCGTATGCTTTCTGACTGTTTCAGCAGACGTAGTCTTATAGTTTCAAGGAGCACTTTCTCCATAAAAAAGTAACCAATGTTTCACGACAAGAGCCTGACGGACAAATCGTTCGGTTCGGACCTAATCGTATCGTAATCAATGCTTTCCTTTTTTCTTCTACAGTTGCATCATTTGCCATTATCATTTGTGTCTAAAGCCATACTTTCCTTTTATCCGAGGACTGACAGTACTTCGGTCCTTTGTCGTGCTTTGGGATCTGTCCTTGTCTGTGGAGAAGGGTCGTCTCGATGCCCGTTTGTATATCGACCATCGAGACATGCTTGCACCATATGTGAGGAAGCAATTTCTCTTGGGATCATGATCCTCGCCTGCTCCTGGCTTTTACAGAGGCCTCAACTGACACACCTTTATTTTCTTTGAATTTGGGTAGCATCTGCACAATATCCGGTGTCATTTCGGATGAGGTCCTGGACAACCGATATCAGAAATACAATGATTGGTCATCTCTGAAGTCAACAATACCCACCACAACGAGCTGGAATCATCTCATCCCTGAACATCATGGACAGCTCTGCGTCTATATAAGACATGCCCGAACCAGTTACTTTGTCCTTCAACATCCCTCGCACCACAAGCCTTTCTCCAATCCAAACCGAAAACCGTCAAATCATCCGAAAAAGCAGGTCTACCTCTCCAACATGTATCATCGCCGCACATGTTTTCTCTTGGCCGTCTTGGCCCTGGTCACAGTCGCCTTTGCAGTGAATGACAAGCGCGTCGAGAAAGACATCTCCATTCAGCGAGATGCAGCGGAGGACATGGAAGTTACAGAACGAAATCATGACATTTGCCATTGCGGCCTAAGCAAGAGCGATGCTATACATCTATGCAAAAAGTATCCCTACTATTACCGTGTCTCTAGTTGCCATTACTCTGGAGGCCATACAGATTACTGGGGATGGCGGTGCTGCATTCATCATTAGGAATGCTCGCTGAGCTACCCGCACCACCTGGAGTGCAGTTGTCAGAATGGACTCAACGGGCCACAATGGGATTATCAAATTCTTTGTTAGTCTGGAAGTCGACGACAGCTGTTTCAGTCTCAATGCCAATACATCGCAAAACAATTTCAAGTCCCTTTCATGAAGTGTAGTTGCTCGTAGAATTACCCGCGAAGGGTATCCTTAGTTGGCTGTGTGTGTGGGCATCGCGATGTACGCCGTTTTAGTTTAAAGTAAAAGCAATGAGAAGAAGTATCAATGCATATTCAAACAAAAACGTCCTGTTTCCATACCAAAACTTCACCTATGCACTCTAAGGTTATCAGAAAACTACGGCTGCTGCCTTTCTGCGGAATATCGGTGCCTTTTACGGCAACTTCTTCTTGAAGTACTCAGATCCACGAGTACTCCGATGTTCATGTACGTGTTAGAAATAAGTTCACCATGGGGTCATAAATCAATGCGGAGAGTATCGTATCTCAGCAGAGTAAAGTGCTCCATCCATTTTCATACAGGAGGTTGTTATGGTATCTCTTCAGTTTTTTTAGCTACATGTCAGATGCTGCTCCCTGCGATGGGAACACTGACACCTGGACATGTGTCTCACATGATAACCACCGTCTTCGTGCACAAAGTAGTTGCCCCTCTTTGCAGTACGCATCAAGTGTCAGACGATGGTCAGGGCTGAAAGGTGGATGATGTTGTTGTGTTTATTCTGTTAGAGTTGCTTGCGAGAATTGTGCCTATACTGCATTGCATGTTCGGATGCGTCCTGAATGCATTCCAGATTGCATGACGCAATCAAGCTCAATTCTGCTGAATTGAGGAAATAGGTGCTGTACATATCATGTTAGATACGGGCAATCGACTATATCCCTAATCTGAGGTTGTAAGATTCACTCAAGTGAACCCAAAATTGTAGGGTGGTAAACAGGAGCTTTTTGCTGGTTGTGCGATCTGAATCTTGGTATACCGGGGGAATGCGACTCTCGCTTTCCAACCATGTGCAATTCACCGCTCGAAGTGTACCCGTTAAGGCGGACGGTGACGGTGAAGTCGGGTCCATATGCCTGCTCGCAACTGCTGTCCAGTCTAGTAAGGTCCACTTTTGTGGACTTTAAAGCACATAGGTTTTTACTAAAATTAATACTTCACTGCAGGTGTCCGCGTCATCATCAGAACTGAACTCTACTCCATCTTTGTCGAACTTTCCTTCGCCAATCTGTTCGTTTCTTCGACCGCAGATTCATGTCTGGCTAGGGAACGCCGTCGCCGACGACTACTTCCCAACTCGGTCTATCTTTCACACGCAGAAGGCTGTACTTCTTCAACAGAACCAATGCCAAGAAATTGCTCACATACACTTCTCCCCGATTTTCCAACCGGAGCCAGAACACCACGGGCCCCTAAAGCTGCCGTTGAGTGCCAAATATACCAGCAACTCCGCCACAGCCCCGTGTAAATGCGGGGCAAACATAAACGTTGCACAGGGAGTATTTCAATGTAGACTTATGTCCTCTCCATCCCTTTTTCTTGGTACCACAAAGTGCACAGTACTGCGCTACCTCTGGAATTGGCTGAGTTTGTTCGTGGCCAGTAGTATCCAGACGTAACCGCTTTCCATCGCCAGCGCTAAAGAACTCAATTTTTCTCCTTCTTCGCCGTTTAGCTATTTTTTGAGTCTATCTCTTTCACGCCACGTCACCGGGTCTCGACTTCGTACAACATTCAGAATCACATGGCTATGACAATCATATTTCGCAAGATTGTCCGCGTACTGCAAAAGGTCTGTTGAGAGGTCTGCGATGACGTCCGCCAAGGGTTGAAAGTTATTGAGAGGTTGCCTGTACCTCTCTAACGAGTAAAAGCGCTGTCTTCACTCCACTAAATCCTCGCGCTTAAACGTTCGCCTTGCAATGATTCCTTTAATAGGTCTGCCAAACAAGTTTTGTGCTCCCATTTCAAGTGCTACGTCGAGGAGCAGTTGCATTGTGCTATCAATCTCGACTTTAAAGTGACATCGTGTCCATTAGTGACTGCTGTTAAAGTGAATTGTGTTTAGATTGGGACTACCTATGATAATATGTTGCCTGATTCGCACTGTAGCCTACAAATTAGCTGTATCCTACACCTTTTTGTCACCTACCACCCACCTTTGCCGTATTAGGCCTCAGGTGTACTATTCCCTTATGGAATGTGTTACCTACCTTTAAGAACTACTTTTTTAGGTACGTTTGAAAGGCTTCCTGGGTAGCAACCCTCTTGTTGGTAGCGTAGTGACACTTTTAGATTATTTCGTAAGTATCTCCTCGAGTTCTAGAGTACTATAAATGTCCACGACTAAACGGCCCCGGCGCTCGGCATCAAATCTTAACATCAACAAAACCAACCACCAACGACAACCTCCTGCCAACGCGTCCCGTCTCTCCCCAGTGGCTCGCCCTCCGACCACCGCACCCCGCGCCAACCCGACCTGTGCGTACCTCTTTCACCCCGTGCTGCGTTTGGCCTGTGCTCCCATTTTTGCTCTACTGTACCCCTTTACAGTACTTTCTCCGACTCTTCGAAGTTAATGGAAAATTCTGTTCTCTCATTGGCCGTATCTTTTTGCAGCTGGAAAATCAGGGAAATATTTCGCCGCCGCCGTGACACGTGTTCTAATTCAACCTCACACCTCAGTTCTAAGACCTATTCTGTCCCTCACTCACTTTGTTACTGCTACAGCATAGCTTAACACTGTGTGCGATACAGCGAGCTCACGCTTGGCCTTATATAACGCAGTGGATGGCGGCCCTGAAGCGACCGTCAAACCACCCCGACGTGTTCAGAGAAGCCGCAGAGCTCGCTGCCGATACTGCACCGCCGCTTTCGCACCGCCGCCGCTCGCCGATTCGCTGCGCTCCGCCTGTCACTACTCCGCCGCCCCTCTCCCCATCGCCGCAACCGTCCTCCCCGACGAACTACAGTACCTCTGGTACAGAATTTGACGCTCCATCGCTGGTAGAAATTGAAACAGAACAGCCTTCTTCCTCTGAATCTACCTCACCTACCGCGACCCCGTCCTCTAATTCTCACCCGGCTACTAGCGTATCGTTAATTCAGGAAGACTAAGAGCTTTCTGAGCGCCGGGTACGCTATATCCTCAGAGTAGCAACGGAACGAGAAGCTCGCCGAACTAATCCGCCGCCCCGAAGGCCCCAGACCCGCTACTGTCAGTACTGTAAGAGGACCCTTTCGGGCCACCAACAGTACCGGTTCCACATTACAGGGGCACTGCACACGCGCTGTTCAACGTGTACTACACGAAGGACGTGTAAACCGGACCTGTGTACAATGCAATAAGACTTTCACTACTGTACATAACTACACTGTCCACTGCCGTAGTACGCACCATCATGCTAAACTACGCCTATTAAGGGAAATTAGGAAGCATAATTAGCTGAGTTACTGAATAAAGCATCTCCCATTAGCTAATTACAAAGAAGTTCTTTAAAAAGGTAATCATCCAACCAATGTATAAGGATCGAACATAAAAGGTGTAATCTAACCAACAAATAAGGATTAATCAAAAAAGGCAAACCCCCGACCAACACAGAAGGTTTATATAGAATCAAAAAAACTGTCCACAACTAAATTCCGTAACTAAATCCAGGTTACTCAAATTGGCGCACCATGTCTTCACTAGCTACGGTTCGTGATGAACTTTCTCGTTACAATCCTAGGAGTAATGCCCAGTGTGACATTAAGTCTACAATGGAGCTATACATTAACGAGGACCCTCAGCCTGCTAACGTCGAATGTATTAACTCATTACGAGAAGACCTTCCACATGAAGTCTTGTACTCTAATGAAGTTACCAAAGGTCCAACTACGCTATACCGTATATTACCAGACTACCTTTCACTTAAGGGCCTCATTTACTCTCAGCACCCCATGAGTAAAGGAACAGCTCCCGCAACGTGAAACGTCGCAAACACGGCACGTATGGCAGTGCGGTGAGATGCAGCAAGTCACGGAAACTGGCATGCGAGAGAGGAATGTGTCTACAGTGGGACACATACACGTAGCATGCATACACACGTTCTAAAGGTAGCAGCTATCCCAACAGCCTTGGTAGCCTTTCACTGCCGCCGTTCTTTAGATGGCCTGTGACCCGCAGCCTCAACAATAAACGAGTCATCGCTGTTAGCACAATAATCCCTTGATACTGGAGTCTCCACAAGTCTTTGCCTGAGGTATTTTTCGTGTTAATTTAAAAATAGTACAAGTCAGTTATAAAGGCCGATGCAAAATTGTCTCTTTGAGTGCGTTTGTACCTAAATCAAACGATCCATTAAGTCCTTTGACCATTCTCGTAGCTTCAGAAATCCTGATAACAAGATGTGGTGGTTACCGAATATGTGAATTGCTTGAAGAGAACTAAAACTCCATTTTAGACGCTACTAAAAGGCAGTTGCCAGATTGAATGCGACTCGCTCTAATAACACTGCTGCGGCAGTTTCTCGAGAACTGAGTATTGCCACCCTCGTCACACGCCTTCATACATACCAGAGCATGCGTACAGTGATCGATGCGACTTGACTGCCACCGTTCTAATAGTTGTCGTGTTCGTACACCTTGAAAAAGACGTTCCGGTAGTTGCGCACATTCCCAGTCGCCATCTTTGAAGAGGTTGTCATTTCCAGATCGGTGCCTGTTCCTTCTCCGCTGCCGTGCGTTGTAATTCCTGCGGTCACTACACGTGCAAGATCTGGCAATGTCATTTGTTCAGAGTATTACCTGGAGTAGAGGTTCTTTGATCATAGACAATCGGATGTGCAGCTTACCACAACGGACAAGAAACTAAACGTTTAAGGAGGATGCGCTGGCGACAGACATAGAAAGTATGTATTTTCTATCTCCTGCTGTACAGTGCTCGGCTCGGCGAGTGCTACTCGCACTGACATAATTTCTGGCGCAAGTTGCCGTTGTTTTACGCAACATCAAAACTCATTGATCAATGGCGGCATGAAGAGCACGAAAGCAGAAACCGAAAGCAAACGCGGACATATCGAGCTATGTGCTTTGATGCTGTTTAAGGTGCAAATGAGCATTGACAAATTCCGTACAGACTGTATTTCAAAGGAATGAAGTTGTTAATGTCAACACGCATGCCACGCCATGCGGCCAGACAAGTATACACCCGTCCCTACCACCGCCTGCATGCCAGCAGCGGCCCTCGGTAGCAATAGATAAGGGCGCGAGAATGTAGGCAATGGGGGGTAAAGGGAATTCACAACATCATGTCCATCATGTCCATGAGCACCAACCTCGCAGTCCGATGTTGTCATAAATACCCTTCTCATATCTACAGTACAGGGTACACCCTGCTCTCGACGTGTTGCAATTGACAATTGCAATTGGAGAGAGTCGACTCAATCTATTTCTGATTTAGAATTGCTGTAGATGAGTGAACTAACTAACTTCAAGAGCAATCGCGATGCTGATCGGAGACCCGTTGACGTGTAGAGTCTCGCGACAAGACTCCATGTTAAAGTCAACCATGATCGATTTCTGCACGGAAGTAAAGAATATAGAAACTTGTGTATTTCACCATGTAACCCCGCTGCCATGAGGGTGCTGAGCGTGCCCCTCGTGAAGTAATTCTTTGGCTGCTCTTTCTTCGTTGCACAGATATTTATTCTGGTGAGAAGTTGACTTTTTGTCTTCGCAGGTGCGCGTACACTACAAGATACTGTACTGTCCTAGTATTATGGATGTACCAAGTACATGTAGCAGTACACACACCCCGCCCGAAGATGAAGAGATTTGGAGAGAGATGAGCAGGCTCTGGTTAACGTGGGCTCATGATCAACCAGAGTATGAAAAAGCCCATAATTTTGCCTTGCGCCAGAATCACTTGTCCGAGCAAAATGAGATCTATGCCTCTACTGTAGCCTCTAACAACAATGCCATTACGTGTACCCTTCAGGGTACACGTAGTGGCATTGTTGTTAGTTGAAGGGTACAGAGTATTTGCTTTGCAAGGGCGGCAAGTGATGCATGCCGCACACAAGAAATGAGGAATGAGTTGATTTCACACGTCTGACCAAAACTCAGAAAAAACGTGCTAAAATTTATAAGAAAAAAAGGACATGTCAATGGTGAGATTCTGGTGTCGTCATGTTCGGAACGTGGCAACAAACAACTTGCCGCAAATCGCGAACATATACAGCCATGTTTGGATGTATATGTTCGCGATTTTCAAAATATTACAAGTCCAATAATTTAATGTATGGTGTCAGCGCGCCGTGATCCGTAAATTGGCTCAAGGGGTGCATCATACCGAGCTATCGATAGGGAAGAGGGTAGAAAGGATGTGTTTTTGGGTCTTGGTTTGGTTGTTGGGAGACGAATTGCATCTCCTTCGATTGCCAGCCTCCCGCCTTTTTTCAAGTGTACAGGGGAGTCGCGATAGAGTGCTATCTTTGTTAGTGCCAGCTCCGATATAGTGATACCCTTTTGCGGGTGGCAAGAATTTTGAGCCAAAAACTAAGGATCTCCAGAGAAGCAGTTGAACGTTTTGCCCGAGAGCCGCTGCCGCCGGGCGGCGGAAAGATATTATGCAGTTGCTTACTAGAATAGAGACTATGGCGGAAAAAGGCAGGGTCGATGATGCAATTGGACATCTGCAAAAGTGTAGGCTGGCATCTATTGCTGCGAAAATGGAGCAAGTCAATGCGACGTCTCGGAAGCTACTAATGACATAAATGCTTGATTAGACTTAGAGTCTGTAGTGAAGATGCAAAGTATGAGTGATGGCGTCTTGCGAACGGTCTTTCTGAGCAGTGATGCAAGGAAGTGGCTGCAAAAAAGCCGCAAGTCTCATTATCTTACAGTGCCTGGTTCGATATAGTGCCGTTTTCGGCCCACTGACACAGGGAGGCACTATATCGCGACCCCCGTGTACTGATATTCGGGGACATCAATAAAATGATTAAATTGAATTTTAATATATGCTAAATTGGATCTAGATTGAATTCAATCGCACTTATGCGGTAGGCGACAGCCAATGGTGTGCTCTCGTATGGCACGTTGGTAGTGACAGAGGCCATTATTTTAACTTTGTGTGCGCCATCATACTGTTAAGAAAAGTATTATATAGACCAATCAGGTGCACGCTGACGTCCATACATGTCTATACATGCCCGTCCATGCTGTCTTAAAGGAGGCCCTGAGCCCCCTTCATTCAACAGACTTCAACAGCACCCGCGTCCAGCTTGTGCCTGACACACACCATGCCATCTCAGCGATCCCAGACCGTGCTGCACACACCTACCTTCAAGTGAGTGTCCGTTTTGATTGCCTCTAACCCCGATCTTCCAATGGCATTGTATAGACTCGGCGACTTTGCCTTGAGAGGATATCTCTCTCTTCGCAAGGCATGTCTCTCGCGTACGTAATCAACAGTGCCGTGGTTACGCCTCACGTAACTACACGCTTTTCGAACACCGCAGCACAATTTATGAATAGGAAACAACAGGGGCAGGCCTTGAGTCTAGGGCATTGTGCGGGCTGGTGATTCTTTGACGTACAGACGGACGGCGATAGCGCCCGTCTAGTTCTATCTTTGTAATAAATACATTTGCCGCACATTTGCCGCCACCGTCGCTTCTTCACAGCTCCTCTCCTCCAGCACTCTTTTAAGCATTACATAGTCCCTCTGTTGCGTGTGACTACCCTTGGTAGCTCCAACCACACTCACAGACCGCCTCAACCTGAAGAATCATGGTTGCGGTCAACTTTTCTTTGCCCCTTGACAACTTAGGGTTGGTTGTGAAGGCTTGCTTTCTCGCTTTGCCAGCTTACATCCTCATCCGCCAGCTTCTCGTGTGGCTGAACAACAAACTCTACTCTGACCTCCACTCTATCCCCGGACCTACAGTTTCTGAGTGGCGCCGCGCGAGAATTGGATGGTCCCAGGCCTACCACATCATCTGCATGGATCCGTTCGAAACGGTACGCCTTTTCACTCGCTGGCGCAAGCAGTACGGCCCAGTGTACAAGATTCGTTCCATGTTGGGTGAGGTCGTGATCATGGCCACTTCAGTGTCGGCAATCCGAACCGTGAATATTTCCAAGAGCGGCTGCTTTGAAAAGATGGCTATGGCAAGGAAATTCATCGGCCCGCTTGTCGGGGATGAGGGTATTATACTCGCAGAGGGCAAGACTCACGCCAGAATTCGGAAGATGGTCGCCCCCGCTATGCACCACGACGCCTTGGTCAGTCTGAGCACCGTATTCCTTCAACAAGCCAAACTGTTTGCCGAGCGGTTGGGGGCAAGCGACCCTGAAAAGCTTGATATTCTAGCCGAATCCCGGCTTGCCACATTTTCGATCATCTACACGACGTGTTTTGGCACTGATATTGCTCAACCAGAGAGGATTGCGAGCTTGCAGAAGGCGTATCACGAGGTATTTAAAGAGCCGCTCTGGAGAACATTTCTCTCAAGTCTTTTGGGCCTCATATTTTGGTTCGTTGATCCAAGCGTCTTCAACTGGCGAGAAGACTTGCATCGGTACATTAAAAACACGTCAAAGCTACTTTGTGAAGAGTACTTTCACAGAGAGTCTCAGAATGAGAAGCCATCCCAGAAGGAGAAGCCACTCTTATCATTTATGGTTGATCCTGATACAAATATGAAAATATCCTCTGGAGAGATGGTAGACACAGTTCTCAGCTTTCTAGTCGCGGGTCAAATAACCACGAGTGCATCGATCTGCTGGACTTTGTCCTTACTCGGGCGCGAACCGCAATGGCAAGAGCGCTTGTTTCAGGAGCTCCAAACATGGCGCGAGGAAGACGGTTTAGAACGGCTGGACGCTTTGCCCATCCTCGACCGTGTGGTGAAAGAGTCGATTCGACTGTATCCTCCTCTAAGTAACGTTACACGAATATCTATGAAGCCGGTAAATATCGATGGATACCTGATCCCCGCAGGCATCGCCGTTCGAATGCCCATCACTTCTATGCAGAGGGACGAGGAAATTTGGGGGAATGATGCCGATAAGTTTAATCCTGATCGCTTTCTGGATGAAGACTTGGTAGTGAAATCAAGGATGTTTTGGTCCGCTTTCCTTTTTGGAAGGAGAAGTTGCATAGGCCAGCGGTTTGCACTCTTGGAGATCAAGGCTCTCATCTCGATAGTTATGCTTCAACATGTTATTGTCAAGCGGAACCCAGAAGTGCCCCAGCCCTCATGTCGAGGTTGCTTTGCCGTCCCCAAGGACATGAAGATATACTTCAGGCGTAGATAGAATTTCATGTATTGGACTGCTAATTGTACGATATGTCGTGCGATCTTTGTAAATACATTTTGTAGCGATAGAAGGCCATCATAGACACAGCATTCAAAATTCAAGCAACTCCAGCTTCGCTCCCGCGTTATGCGCGCGCACTGTTGTATTATGTACCACTATGAGTATATCCATCACTCGTACATGGGGTCTGAAGATGTAATGCGATTTGATAGCTTATGGTCCGCTGTGTTGATTGTCCCGCCTGCCTGGACCACCTTTTTGAAAGCATATATTACAAATGAGAATACCCGTGGTGGTCTAAGTTTACTCAAAATCTCTGCCGCAAAATAATACTATGAAAGCTAGCGAGCATCCTTTAGACTTTCAACACGCGATCTAGAAAAGGATTCGCCTTCAAAATACTGTATTCTGATGTATCGAAAAAGCTTATTCCCCAAGTTTAGAATCGCGCTCCCTGTGCACCAACTCAGAATAGAAAGCATTACCTCGCCATTGATGAAAGTAAATAGCATGAACCACAATGAGTGCCGTTAATTGTAGTGGTGCAGCCCATGTAGGTACACAACACGACAATGAGAAGTCGGTAAGGGAATAAATTAGACAAACAGAGGCAGCTAGAAGCATCCAATGGTTATCTTCGCCTTGAGGGTCACCTTCTTGCCTAATTTGCACCTGAGGTCTATATCTCCCTCCTTCTGGTTCCACGGCTTGACGTAGGAATTGTAGTTACCGGCGATATAATACGGGGGATTCCGTTCCGTGCGCACTAAGATATTATTAACGTAAAATTTGGCCTTCCATACACTTTCAACAGAGTCGCATCGAATAGAGAACCCACGAGGATAGTCATCAGGGCAGATGTGAGAACCATCCATCAGCATTCGTTCTCCGATACGGTTCCGAATGCGCTGCCGACCAGAGGATGTGACCACAAGTTGGGATGACGGGTAGAGCGGATCTAGTGCAGGTTCAGGAGTACATGTCACCGATGCAGAAGATCCGGAGATGAATGTCGCAATCGAAATCTGCAATAGAATGAGGGCGGGAACTGTGCTGGCCATTCTCCTGGAAAGATGGTTGAGCCAACAAGGAAGTGGTTGTCTTGCTGCGTGTTGGAAAGATTGTCACAGCAGCTTTGAAGACTTTCCCTGTTGTAGATGGAGTTAAAGTATAGCAAGGCGAGGAGCAAAGCCCAGATTTTCTTTTCGGAAGCAGGTCTCACTGACTGCTCCGAAATCGGGCGGACCCCGAAGTGATGTTATAACAGCCATCTTTGGTTATCATAGTTTTTGTACTGCTAATGTTCTTCAGGTGCATACTGCCGAGTAAGAGTTAAAGCTGTCTCGGACTCAACCAAGATCCTAGGGGCGTCTTGAAAAGCTTCCCATTCACTGAAAACTCAAGCAATGTTTCCCTTTCCAGGCATTTAAAAGAGTGATTAAGGTTGACATTAAAAAGGACTCTGTTAGTGAAGTCAAGAGTTACTCGTTGATACAATGCAATGGCCAATATCCGTTGCATAGAACATAACGTGTTGATTTTGGAGCAGATCGCAAAAGAAACGAAGCTATATTCGGAAGTGTTTCTGTTCCTCTAGTTTTTCCACATGAAATGTGTGAAAGTGTCTGGACTGCCTATTGGCAAGCACTGCAGAATCTTTGTTCACCTCATGCTGCAGAGCTTGTGTGAGCACCACATTAATGAATTTTTTGTACCTGCAACCGACACGAAATAACAAAATCGGGTATGAGCTCCTTCGTGAACAACGACGCGCAATCCTTTACCAGAGGAAGTGTAATCACATGCTTAAAATTGTCGTACCGCATTTCAAACTGCACACTAACACGGTTTGCCATTTGTTTTGAGCTTATGGTGGTCCTTCTCCTATCGGAGTTTTTTTCTTTCTGAAGAACGTATACAAAAATATGGTGCGATTGACTCACTACCACAGGCAGCCCTACAGTTTTCATCAACCTAGACTTTCGAAAAGCGGTAGGTTTATATTTCCTCCAGCTAGGGTTTCAAAAGAACATCAGTAACACAGCTGTTCCTGTAAATCGAATGCCTTGTTCACTCTACAACAAAACTTCGAATAAGGTACTTGAGTATTCTTTAAGCATATATTCAAAAAATTACGTGAACGCATTGCATACGGAGGGTGCAAACAGAAGGGCCTATCGAGTGATGACTGTAACTGCAGGTGCTTCAGATGAGGGCCAGTCCTAACAGGCGCTTTTCTTTTCTTTTGTTTTCCTTCAACCAGTTGCGGTCACGCTATTGGCCGGATCATTTCATTAAATTAATCGCACGCCACAACGAATGCTACACAGAACCACTGTAATGCTTGGTAATTCTGCGAACTGGTCGAAATCCATTGGCTAAAGGAAGTACCAATCCACACCCAGTCCATATGCACACTACTAAAATTCCATGGACTCGATGCGGTGCAGTGGCACTTGCAGTACAGGTACAATGAAAGGGTGGAATTAAATCCAAATACGAGCACATGCAGATCAAAACATTAGTTCTCTCAACATTACAAACCAGACACAGTACCTTCTCCCGCCATTTTATGTGCACAACTCGGCCCTCCCCCGCCTCGACGCCCACGTGAAATTTGCGACAGTCGTTTGCTAGCATTTTACACTCTGTTTAGGAAACGGAGCACTACCAGACGGCAGAAGGGTACCCAGAGTTCAGCACCCAGAGTTCAGCTTTTTGAAATCAAATGCCTCCTTGGCATCGATCATGAAATGGAGAGAAGCCGGGGAGGCTGCTCTCTAGTTCATGATCGATGATGAAGTGGCTTCGCCGAAATCCCTTTCCTGTGAACCACCCCGCCCTCGCTCCCTCCCCCCCGCCACCAACCCCCCTTCCCCCCCAAATAAGACCACGTCCCCTCCTCCCCGCCACCCCTACCTCGCGCCCGACCACCACGCCCCATCACCATCTTCCTCACCTCCTCAGTACCGTGACCAACACACATCCTCCGACATGCTATTGTCCCCGCCACCGCGTCATCCTCCTAACATCGACACCGACACAGTCTCTCCCCGCACCCTCCATCCCTTCCATATCTTTCGTTTCATATCTCAATCCAGCCCAGTTTTAGTCATGCACATCGAGGGACCTCATTATAGCAACACGTCGTCCAGCTTTGCTTTTGTCGAGCTACAGGGAGTCAGACTGGGCCATGTGCATGCGCGAGGAGGCGTTGCTGTACCTTCCATGCTGCATGGATCTGCAGACCGTCCAGACTCTGTTCCATTTCCGAGGAGTGGAACTATGGGATGGCATTACAGTAAAAACTACAGCAATGTGCTTCCGATTTTAGTGAAGAACTCAATAAAAACGGGGCGAGGGAAAGGAAAAACGAGAGGAAAGTCCTTTGTTAGGGTGACCCCACCGCCAACAAAATTTCTGTCCTAAAGTTCCAACCACTAAAGTTTGGACCGATGGACTAAAGTTCGGACCGATGGAAGAAATTTTGAACCCCACCGCGCCACCATTTGTCCTAAAGTTTAGAATTTGGGAAGGATTCTTTTCCAAACCAAAATTATTTGGTCGAGATTTTTGTCCAAAGCGCCGTTTGGGCGAGCTTCGTTCTATAGTAACGGTACAGAAAACATCTGAATTTCATGTGCTTACAGCTCTACCAAAGCTCTTCCAAATGGCATTGGGGCTGTTTTGACTGAAGTCCCATCAATAGTGTGGGACGCAAAAAGGAGTGTTGTGCAGCCTTCGCTCGTGGACATTTCCCATCTTCTCCCTCCTTCTCGTCTTCTGAGAAGTGCAGGCAATGGCTGAGGTGGTTACTAGGACTGATGACTCGGCAGTAAGAGTGAGGAAAAAGGGTAAGGGACTGGGGTGGTCAGACGAGGAGAATCTTGCCCTGTGCGTTGCTGAGAGCGCAGTGTCTGAGAACGCCGCGAATTGAAAGCGTGGTGTACTTGCCGAGTTGATAATTCCCAAACAGGAGCCTACATATTATGGAGAGCGGGCAAGTGACGAGCAAAAGTTGCCGCCAATTGTGGAACAGACGCGTGCAGTAGCTTGCTTCTTTGCGCCAAATGTATTTCTACGACATACTTGTAGCCTAATTGGGGTGACCCTGAATATGAATAGATGTGTCGTGTTACAGGCGCGGTGGGGTTCATCTCTGAATCACCACCTCCCCCAAAGCGCGGCTTGATTAAAAGATAGTAGATCCAATTACCGGAGGACAACTGTCTGCTTTTTGCGATTTTGGGCAAGGCGCGGTGGGGTCACCCTTAGGACTGGCCCTGAGTCTCGAATCCAGGACCTTTGATCTCGTTACCGAAGGACAAACCTTAGATGTTGCGGGAGGAAGTGTTCTTTGCTGATTGATGCGGAAGGTTGTAGTGGGTATCTTGAAAGCGGTCGTTGAAGCTATGTCGCTGCGGTCTGTCCAACAGGCCTCAATTTCTCACCACAGTGCTATTCTAGATTCTAAAATGCCCCCTTTAAGACCGATAGACTGGCATCTTGTTTGGACAGATGACCATCTCACATTCCCGAATGTCAATCGCTTCCGCTGGCCTTGCATTTCGGGCTTTCTCAACCAACCGAAATCGTGCTCATCTTTCAGTGCAGACAGTGAGACGTCTTCGTAACCTAGCATACCAACGTTTCTTTCTTCCTTGGATGTTATCAGCTGGAAGTCCATGCGCATCGCACCTCAACTGATTCTTTCACTTCGGCTGAGCCGTGATGTTCCGGTTTGACCTCAACCTGGCACTAACTTGGTATTCTCTTACTGCATCCAACTAGACTATCTCCGGGATTGTAAGCTTTCGAATAGGAATTCTCAAGATGTGCTTACATAGTAACCTTGTCATGATTGGTATTCAAGCGGTGTAGGGCAACGCGCCTTTGAGTCAATCGGGCCAGCCCTTGGCGACAATGTTCAATCGAGAAAGATTGTCTGCGGGCTTTTCACAGACACCATTGAGATTAATTCCATGAGAAGAAAACTCATGCAACTAAAAGGAGTTCTCGCATAACATCCAACCAGCCCATGCTTAATAGATGCACTCATGTTGATGGCCTCAATTCGAAGTAAATTTTCATGCCCCGCGGATTAGCGAAAGGCCCAAAACAGGCGGCGGGTGGATCCTGCAGAGGTTTGACGTAGAGGCGATACCTGAGCAGCACTTGAGCAACAAAAGCCTTAATCTCCAATATTGCAAATCGCTGCCCAACACAGCCTCTGGGGCCATAAAGGAAAGGTAGCCAGTGATGTTTTGTTCGCGAAAGTTCGCCTGGCACTGCAAAACGGTCCGGATTAAACTCTGCTGCATCCTCTCCCCAAGTATTCTTGGCGCGATGCATTGAAGCAAGAGGTGTTCTTATAACTGTCCCGGCTGGTAGCCGGTATCCTTCGAGCTCGTCGTCCTCCTTCAGCTCTCGGGCCATGTAGAATATCGGTGGATAGAGTCGCAGACTTTCTCTCACGACGCGTGATAGCAAGGGCAACTGGTCCAGCACGTCGAGTCCATCGGTTACACTCCAATTATCACGTAACTCAGCGAGAACACGATTCTGCCAGTCGGCATGTCTGGCAAGCAAGTACAGTGTCCAGCACACGGATATGCTCGTCGTGGCCTGGCCAGCGGCGAGAAAGCTAAGGACAGTCTCAACAAGGTCGCGTTCCGGCAAAACGCGATTCGTCTTTTCATCAATCATCAAGGAGATCAGTGGGGTTGTCGCGCCATGCTGTTTCGCAGATTTTTTCAACTCGCGGCAAATCTTAGACACCGAGTTCCGAATGTATGTGCGCAGGTCCTCGCGCCATCCGAAGTATCGAGCAGGAAGAAAGCTCAAAATGTCCTGCAATATGGCGCGTCTGAACATGTGGGATGGCGGCTCCACAAGGGCTTCGAGGAAGGCGTCGTGAAGGCGGGTATGCTGATCGGGTGGGACGGCGTTTTCACCAAAAGCCGTGTCTATGATGACCTGGAACGTAGCCGTCCGGACGTCGCGCAGTATATCCATCTGTGCACTGGATTGGGACTTGGCAAGGCGGTCTGCCAGCAACTGACCCTCGCGTAGAAAGACTTTCTCAGCGGCAATGAGAGCGTCATGGTGAAGCGCTGGGGCGATAGCTCTACGGAGGCGGGCGTGGGCTTCACCCTCGGCTAAGATGATACCGTTTTCTCCTACTAGTGTGCCGAGAGCGTTGCGCATCTTCTGTGTTTTGCTGTACTTGCGGTGATTCGTGGTGTTGATGAGCCGAATGGACTCGGCGGAGGTGAGTATGAGGGCTGGTTTGCCGAAGGCCGAATAGATGCGAAACAATGGACCATGTCGTTCTGCCCATTCGTTGAAGAGGTCGGCGGATTGCAAGGAGTCGTTGTATAGCATGAGGCCGAACAAGTTGTGGCCGACTGTATACTTGCGCCATAGCGGTATCGGGGGGGACGGAATCTTGAAAAGGTCATAGTAGACACGATAGCGGATGGCTTTGAGCAGCCGAAGCAGCAGCACTAAGGCTGCGAGCAGAATGGCAGATGTTCTCACATGATAGAGAAGCTCTCCTGAAGGCCATAGTGGGGAAAATAGGGCTACCATTCCGACACAGCGCGAATCTAAGTGGAGGCGTCGTTTGCTTCGGTGGAACGGTACAAGTATGTTGGACCGTTCGCAGTGGACTCGGATTGCAGAGAAGTGCACACTCTTGAACTTCAAGACTTGAAGACGTTCTATTATGATAGCCTGACGCGTCATGATTGGGATACGCGTGTCCACGTGTCCACGTAAGAGACCTAAAAGGAAGAGAAGATTTATTTCTGGAGACAGAAACGACGGAGGCACTTTGCACGGCGATGGCAGAGCGTCGTACAGTACTGCTATTCGGTGCGTCCCGCTGTAATACTTGCACAGCAAGGCAGCCTCACTGTAATGGACAATTCGGCCTGTACTTCCACGTCCGTGGGACTTACCCATAATCTCATAAATCGAAACGCTTCTCTCTGCCTCTTCTTCGCGTGCTAGGTGCATCTGAATCCCCCCACTGCAATCATTCAACGCCTTCCGTGCAGCAGCCGACAACTTAGTCGCCCCCCCTCCCCCCCCCCCCCCCCCCCCCCCCCCCCCCGTACGCTTGGATTCAAGAGACAACGACGCTCTGCGCTTAACTTCAGGAAGCCTCGCGCTTATAACTCGGCAATATCACGGAAAGACGTGTTTGCAGTTGTCGTCTGTTGCAAGTCTTTCGCTCTATCCGAGAATTGCCGCTTCGTACACGTGACTCCTTTGAGCCATGAACTCAAGATCTCGCGGCATCGGCGATTCGTCGGTAGAAGGTAAGCTAACATGACTTGCGGAAAACGTGCCTCTCATGCGAGACCACCGGTGCGATTTGCACAGCGCTCTTTTCTAGAGCTATGCGGACATTGAGATCCACCGAAACCGCGAAACAGTTATCTAGCAATATCTGACCGCGAGGCTACGCCCAACGCATTCATACCTTATATTTAGTGCCACGCAATTTTCGTCTTCTGGAAGAGCTGGAGCGCGGTGAGCATGGTGTCGGCGATGGTTCTGTGAGCTACGGTTTGGAAGATGCCGATGACATCACGCTGTCAAGATGGAACGGCACTATCCTTGGCCCTATTAACGTAAGTTGAGAAAAGTGTACAACTGCCTGCCGTCGAGTGAACGACTCCAGTCTTTAGGGTGCGATTGCGGTCTTGCACGAACGAGTTGAGAGAAAAGCAGTACCGCCCATCTCACTGCGGTAGCTGCGGCGTTCTTTTCATGCGCTGAGATCCTACCGTCTTCTGGTTGCCCGAACGTGCGGAGAACTAACGTCCCTTGCGATCGCTACCGCGTGCATGTGCGTTGCGGCTGTGCGATTGCTGCTGAAATTCACGCGTAGACCGTTTTCGAGAATCGAATATATACTGTGTCTTTGACGTGCGGCGAGAAGTATCCGAGCCAACCACCGACAGTTCGCTTTGTCACCAAAGTGAACATGCATTCCGTTTCCAAACACTCAGGGGGAGTGGACATTGCAAGGTGCAGCGTGTTGAGGAATTGGTCTCGGGATTATGGCATCGAAACTGTGTTGTTGGAACTGCGCAAGGAGATGGCCTCATCGTACAACCGTCGTTTACCGCAACCTAGTGAAGGGGCGCAGTTCTAGTTCATGTCTTCACTTTTCGCTACGTCAACAGAACACCGCAAGGTTCACTGTTTAAGAAGAGAGTCATGCACTTCCTTATAAGAAAGGCCTGTAGGATTGATGATTCACCCTGCTCGCTGTTTTAAGTTCTGGGGATATGACTCCTCGCCTAGTCGGCAAGATAGGGTGCAAGTGTAAACATTGAGAGTAGGACTACGTGTTTAAGGGGGCACTATCACTGCGTTTGCAAGGTCAGCATCAAAGTAGGACATAACGCGAGTATCAATACAGTCACAACTTTAAAAGCGTTCAAGACACGTAAACGGTGATCGTTTCGGTTCCCTCGTTCACTCGTAGTTACTCCACTGTTACACTGAACCGCGGGATATCTGCCCTTCGTGCATATCTTGCGTGACGGTCATAGTTATTTGCGCAGCAAATTCTAATTGCACATGTCTGAAAACTCTGCCACTTCGTACCATGAGCATTGCGACAAGCATATCCTTAAGGCACCTCCCATGCTTCAATGAAGTCAGTGAACAGCAGAGGGAATTTACGAAGTTGAGCGACGATTGGAGATGGTTAACGGCGCAGTTGACCTGCAGATACATCGCAACGCACGAAAAGTAATGAATACTTCGCGGAGGCGAACTGTACAGAAACTCTCAGACAAGGTCTTTACCCCGCCTGTTGGATTTCATCTAGAAGATACGCTTCGGCTTGCCCATGGTGCTCTTCACGTGCAAGCTCTTGACATTCTGCCAGTTCTTCTTCAACAAAGATACAAGAAAGTTGACAGCGAGAATAATGTTGGCCGTTACTTGCTCCTCGGGCATGTTCACGTGACCGACTGCCGCCGCCATGCACAGCACCTTCTTGAGCTGAAACTTAATGGTGGATTGGATTTCCGACACCTTATCCTCCATCGAATCGCTCTGGGTAAGCAAGCTAGGAAACTTACCGGCCTTGTTCAGACCGGGACCCAAGATTCTTGGGATGGTCTTGATAATAGAATCGGAAGCAAGGAAGGCATCGTATTTCTTCGCGAACTTCTTGATAGGTTTCTTCTGCTTGTTGAACTTCTTGAGATCGTCGGTCGAATACGCCGGGATGCCAATCTTCTCAGCTTCCGAAACATGCACGGCGTTACCCAGAATGGCGACCTTCATGTTAGGGCGAGGGACGTTGGGCAGCTTAATAGACCCGGCAAAACGCTTGTCCTTCTTGGTGTCGTAGTTTTTGAGGCCGATCTGAAGCTCGATGGTCTCCTGGAAATTACGCTTTTTCTCGGTCGCCTCAGCGAGAATTTCCTCAACCGCGTCGCGCACGGTAGCGGCAGGTAACTTACTCATCGCAGATTTTGCGGTGGATAGGCGTCACGAGCAAATTGGGTTCGTAATAGTCTGCGAAACAAAATCGAATGCAGGGCGACTTGATCGAACGGTGCGCGGGTAAGAGGCGCGGTGTGGATCCTGCAACGTGAAGCAATGGGAAGTTCAAAATGCTGCTGATGAGGCTGTCAGTGAAGATGAAGTGATAGCCGTCGGAAAAAGAGGAGGATGACGAGAAGGGAGCTTATGAGGATCGCCGACGTGGATTGGAGAAGGGCTAGGCTGGGGCAGGCTACGATAAACCTCTTTGCACGATCAAAAATGGGGTCGACGACGACGATAAATAAATCAAGGAATTATGAAATTTAATCGAAAAGTTAGAAATGATACGGACAGCTGTCGCATCTTGATAGAATGGGTCTCAGAAACTTGAGAAGTGTGGGAAACTGCCATTACTTTCCAGGAGAAACGCTCATGAGCTAATGTAGATCTGATCTGGTGTACAATTGCCAATTCAAAGAGAAAACCCTAAAAAAAGTCTCACGTCAGGCTGCACAGATCCAGTACAGTACATCACCTTTTATGTCCTGCCTCTTCAAGCATTGCCCTCTTCGTGCCATGACGGAAGGGAGATCAGGGGAGCGTCTGCATAGCTCCAAAATATTCACCCGTACTCCAACGGCTATTCATGGCAAAAACAACTTCTGTTCTACCTGTATCGTCTCCAAAGCATATCGGCAAGCTGGTTTTATTGAGTTGCATACCGACAGCAGCTACTCATACAGAATTGCGAATATTCTCAACCAGGTGCAATATTCTTTTCTGTTCGTTAAGTGCTTCGGGTCTTTCTTTACCTCTTGCTGCGTCACCAATAGTTTCTGCGTATTCTTGCAATGTCTCGCACATCACCGCAATCGTGAGTCCCACCCGCTCCAACATGAAAGCCGTAGCCTTTCTCAAGCTCTCGTCCCCATATGCAACGACATGCGCGACAATAGCAGCACCCATTTGCACAATCAACAGTCCTGCATCCAGTTTCTTGACCAGCATCTCATCATCACCGCTTTCCCTTTCCGATATCGCTGCTGCGTCCTTATCGGCTACCGCCAGGTATCTTCCCTGCTCTCCGCTGACTTTTTCAACTGCTAGGGCAAAGTGTCGATATAGCGATACGATTTTGACAGTCTTCTCCGCTCTGTTTTCTCTAAGCTTCACCAACAATCTTCTTCTATCTGTTGTCGAAGCATACTTGAACAAGTGAAATAGTATGCTAAAGATATGTTCAGTCACATTTCGCGTATCATCCTCCAGTGCTCGTGTGCGCTTCCTGGTCCCACCTATGAAACGGTCTTTGCCGAGGGTCATCAGAATGGCGAACACCACTCCAATCCCGCCACACATGAAAAGGCGTTGCGTTGCGGTGCTATGACCGGTACATGCAAAGTCACACACTTTTGCTGCGGATCCGCGGTACGCACTTGACGTCTTCATAAACGAGATCATCAGCTCCACTCCTTCCAGCCGTTCAAACTCGACTTTTGCTGGAGGGTTGTCGAAAAGCGCTGAACATAGCAGTCCAAACATGTTTTCAACCATTTCCTCCTCATCCGCTCCTGAGTTTGTGTTTCTTTTGTCTCCTGAGGACGAGGACTGTTTCTTATGTGTTCGAAACGGTACAAGCGCTTCGAGAACAACGTTTAGACCGTCATTTTGGACGAAGTGATCCTTGCATTTCGTAGAGCTTTGCAAGAAAACTGCGAGCAGTTCCACAGCAGCATCGTTGGGTTGCGGAATGTTTACATGTTTAATGCAGGTTTGGACGATTTTCGACCCTACTGCAATAGCTTCGGTCAGGTCGGGGCGAACATCGATGGAATTCTCAAATATTGCAAACACCTGGGCGGTGGCTTCCTGCGCAGGCGTTGTGTCGTCAGAAGTGGTCCCGGTTATGTGTGGGAACAATACATCGTTCAAAACATCGCTAAGCATCTCATGTATTCCCGCCTTGAGCAAAGCATCGTAGAAAGCACGGGTGCTGTCGCGTTCGACGTCGCTGCCATCATCGACGGCGGCGAGATCATGTAAAAAGCTGATAACGCGATATACGATGTCTTCGTTGACATGTTGAAGCAGGGACTTGAGGATCGGCAATGCCCCTTGCGCGACTAGTGATGGGTACAATTGCGAGTTGACCGCAACAGGGGCTAAAGCGCGAATAGCCTCGTGTAGTGACAGTTCAGATTGGAGAAAACGCGCTGGTTCACCTGCGTGCCGAAGGCGAAGCTGTGAATTGAGAGTAAGAGCCTTTTTCAGGACGTTTAATCTTGAGTATAGTTCGGCGTCGGTGGTTATGTCTGCTTGCGGTAATGACTCAGCTGATGCCACAAGAGCGTCAAGTGCTGTGGTCCTGGAGCTTGCTGCCATGGTACTGAACCAGATTGTGATATTTGCATTTCAACTTATGGTCTCCGCGATCACACTGCTGCGTCAAATGTGAAGGTTTGATCACGCATTGTAGCGTACACGTATTGCACGATCATACTACTGTACAGGTACGTGTTACAGGCACTGTGCACCACAAGTATATACGTGTAATGATATTTGATTAAATCTCCAATCTCCTCATTTTGAGCTGAGAACAAATGTCTCTGCGGGCTGCGAGGTAACCCCGTCTTGTCCAAATTGCTCTTCGCCCGAATAGACGAGTTAAGCTCGATCTCGCGACGGGCTCTCTTTGGGCCTTGCCTCTGGTGGAAAGAAAAGATTGCGATGTATTTGTTCGGCAGTCACACGCGAGGCGATGTTCCATTTGCCTTCGTACCGAGTGCGATACTAGGGAACCCTGTCCTGCTCAAATCGACATATCGTCGAACGCAGTGCTCTCATGCTGCAAGGATTCCATACATGTCCTCGCAAACTGTTGAAGAGCAAATTTCTCCAGAACAAATTCGCCATGAGGTTGCTAGACGGCGAAATATGGCTATAATCAGCCATCCTGACGCGGGGAAGTCAACTCTGACTGAGAAGCTGTTGTTATACGGAGGTGCTATACAGCAAGCAGGGTCAGTGCGAGCCCGCCGAGCGCAGAGAGGTGTCGTTTCCGACTCAATGAAAATTGAACAAGAACGTGGCATATCCATTACGTCTGCCGTCATGACATTTGAATATGACGAAAAGCGCATCAATATCACAGACTGCCCAGGCCATGCCGACTTTGGTGAGGACACATACCGTACCCTGGCCGCCGTGGATAATGCCATTATGCTTATCGACGCGGCAAAAGGCCTGGAACCTCAAACGAAAAAGTTGTTCGAAATCTGTCGCATGCGGAAACTACCAACATTCACTTTCGTCAACAAACTAGATCGACCTGCTATGAACCCATTTGAGATTTGTGACCAAATTGAGGCACAGTTCGAGTTGCCATGCTATCCGGTCGTGTGGCCGATTGGCGACGGTGATCGTTTCAAAGGCGTGTACGAGCGAGCGACGAGGTCTGTGCATTTGTTCGAGAGAGGTGAAAGAGGCAAGAAAGCTGAAGAAGTTCACGTCATACCTTTCAATGACGATTCTGTTGCGGAGCTGCTGGGTGACGAGCTACATGCACAGCTCTTGGAGGATGTCGAAATACTGGATACCATGGGCAATGAATACGACTACGATCTCATCATGGCTGGTGAGTTGACACCAATGTTCTTCGGATCAGCAATGAGCAACTTCGGTGTGGAACTCTTCCTGAAGATGTTTCTTGAAATGGGCCGCTGTCCGCCTGCGAAGAAAAGTAACACTGGCTTGGTTGATCCAGACGCTAAGCTCTTTACTGGCCAAGTGTTCAAGCTTCAAGCAAACATGGACCCAAAGCACCGTGACAGACTGGCCTTTGTGAGGGTGTTTAGTGGGGTCTTTGAAAAGGGTATGAAAGTGAGCAATGCGCGCATTCCAGGCAAGTCAATCGCGTTGACTAGGCCGCAGTCTCTTTTTGCAGCTGATCGCTACACTGTTGAAACGGCGTTTGCAGGGGACGTCATTGGGCTGAACAACCCTGGGGTCTTTGCAATTGGAGACACTCTGTGCGGCGACTCTTCAAAGAAGCTAAGTTATCCTGGGATACCATCTTTCTCTCCAGAACTTTTCGCATACATAAAGAATCCAAATCCATCTGCGTACAAGAACTTCCGCAAAGGGCTCAACCAGCTGTTGGATGAGGGAGCTGTGCAGATGCTCCGTGCGAAAGGAGATCAAGGAAATGAGGACCCCATTATGGCTGCTGTTGGACAGTTGCAGTTTGAAGTGGTGCAAAGGCGTCTCAAAGATGAATACAACGTCGACAGTAAGCTTGAGCCTATGGGGTACAATGTTGCCAGGTGGGTTACTGGCCCTGGGGATCCATGGGAGGCTCTTGAGGGGTGCGGTAGGTTGTTTAACGTTTTTTATGCAAAGGACCAATGGGGCCGTCCAGTTTGCTTGTTCAAGAACGAATGGTCATTGAATGCCGTCATACAAGATCACCCGAACCTTGAAGTAGCACCTTGGTCTTTTGCTCCGGGTGAAGAAGAAGCATGACTGAAAGTTTCGGAAAACGAGTCAGCGGGGTTGGCTCTAGAATTGCTAGTATGTGTACGAGAAATTGCATCTTTATGGCGCGGTTTTTTGTTTACTGCTTACTCCGTTTGCTTCGAAGGTTGCCGCAGACTTCTAGCCGCGGAAAGAAGGGTTCCTGCCGTCAGTAAGCATTTTGACTTCGTCTGTTTACCAGAATTTATACTTTGGTGCCGAGACTTCATTTGATAATTGTTCACATGGCGTTTGTTCTTGCTTCATATCCTGGATCAGTGGCAAGCAATTCTGCTGGAATTTCAATTTGCATCGTTACGCTGTGAGACAAAAGGAGGATACGTCGGGTTGATGCGATCCGCACAACTACAATGGAGGCCATACCGCTGCCATGACAGAATTAAGAGAATGATTACTGTATTATATGTGCACTCGACTAATCCGTTGCATGGGGTTAATGCTTAACTATGATGTTAGCAAGGAGGTTCACGAGATGGCACCACAGCATCATTTATACATAAGGTTTACGGTGATTGACTACGTCGATAGTTTGGGGTGCAGAATTGAAGTCGCAGAGACAGGATACGCGGCATGCACGGTGTACTTCTTTTGGACTTGAGGTCCTATCGGCATGCATGCTCCGCACAACCTTGCAAACTCCATGTACTGTCGATAGCGGGCGGGCCGCAGACTAGAACAAAAAGTTATCCTAATTGCTTACGGGTGTCCACATAGGTCAGAAGATGTGAGGCGATCTAGAAAGGGCATCAATTTTAAGACCAGGGATCCTCGCTGTCCACACCGGTCAGAATGTGTGAGGTGATCTAGAAAGGGCGTCGATTTTGAGATGAGGGATCCCTCTTTCAGTCATGCGGGTATATTGCAGGAGAAATGGTTGTCACTTCACAGTTATAAGGAGTCTATCACGGGTCCGCGCGCTCACCGACATGCCTGTCTCCTGAAAATAGAAGCATTTGAAATGATCCGGCACCTCAGTGTCAAGTACCTCGGAGAGAACATGGCGCTCTGTCATATGTAATTATCGCAGCGCTAGCACAATGACTCATGAACCATTTCTTAACAGTTTTCCTAGAACCGTCTTCGTCACAATACCTTGACTGCTGCAGGCAGAAGCATTGGGCAAACAATCATAAACAGCGCAACATTCTACAAGAATAGAACCTGAGTTTGAGCAAGATGTCCACAACACGCTTCCAAACCCCAATCGAAAACTTTCCATTACTATGTCAGAATCGTCGTCGCTACTCGAGGCCTGTGGCTCGCAGATTTGAGACTGGTTCAAGACAAGGGCAAAAAGTCTCTCATTTCGCTCGCGGCACATCACTTCGCAAACGTCTGTAAGAGTGTCACGCTGGCGATTTTTAAAAGCAGAAACTTGATATGCTTTAGCCTCTTCACAAGAAATTGTGAAGCCCCCTTTACAAAGGCTCCTTGTTTTCAATGCCAAAACTTCATGCCGCTTCATTCCAAGAAGTCGCGTGACAGGTTCCCAACCTTTGCAGATCAGAGTTCCCACTGCAGAACCATCCTCTACGGCAGCGGTAACCGAAATTGTCGTTCTCATTGTGCTACCATCGGGTACCGTTTCTATGCCGCATTTTGCACAATTGGTTTGCGTCATGGTTTTAACCTGTATTTGGTCAACTTTTAACACCCGAAGGCGGATAATACCAGTTCCACAGGACTGTTGTCCTTGACGTTCATTTTCCGTGCTAAACTCCGAGAGTGTAGCGAAGTTAAAGGCTGAACATAGCGACTGAATGGTTGGCGGGCTGACGCAATCAAGGCACTTGCTATTCTGGTCCAGGGATGGAACAGCAATCAAGTCAACAAATGTTGTGGAATTCCCCACAAAACGAAAACGGGATCCACCCTGCAACGTCACCCGAGATACATTGTGGACGATGACACTCATACCTCCCGTTATGCCGTAAGGTATGGATTGTCTGTCATAAAAGTCAATGGTAATGCTGATCACTTCAATATCTTCGTCCAGGATACGGAGCTGCCAAAGCATGTCAGACCGCACACTGCCCTCGATGGGCGGTCCGCAGTACTGCACTATTCCACGAAGTATCAAAACCTTTTCCTTTCCAACGTGGCACCGATCGAACGCATCCCAAAGCGGAAATGAAATGGAATTCGCTGTCTTGTCCCGCAAGGAACGAAGTGTTGTCTGTAGAGGGGAATATCCTCCCAGCTTACTTCCCTCGTGAATGGTCATCATGCCTTTATCAAAAAAGCCCGAGGGTGAGGTTTGATGTCTTCGAGGGTCTTCTTGATTTGGTCCAAAACAACTTAACTTGTTCTGTTTACCTAGACTCCTAACGTACGGCACTTCACACTCAACATGACTTTTTAGCTTAAGCAGAGACTGTTGCTTTAGACTTTGAGCTAATTGCTCCCGTAAGTGTTCTTCTGGACTAGGAGTTGCCAGCAAATCAGTACACGACACGGCGAAGAAATTGCCTATTCGAAGAGCGATGGAGAAGCTCAGCATGGATTGTCCTGACAGTGATAAACGGCAAGGGTAGAACCCCTCTTTGGTGCTGGGAAACGAGATCCACTCTTCGTCTTGAGTACTTCGGCAAAACGCCAGAAGTGCGCCAGTGACAACACATTCTGCAGGACGAGGCGTAAGCTTGTTGACGAATATGCAGATGAGGGGGCATCGCGCAATGATTGAGTCCAGAATATTTTCGTGTTGTGTGGGAGACATATAGGGCCTCTGTACGAGACGCGGCGTGCGCTCAGAACCACGAACCCCTGGGTAGCTTGCCATACACATACCTGATCCCCTTGTTCCATTGCAACTAGCCGTTCGGTCATAATCGTCGGTACCACCCCCAAGCAATTCTTCAATTGAGTGCCCTTCAATTACTAATGTGATTTCACACAGACTCTTGATTGACGTAAACTCAATAACAACTGAGAAGCGTTGCAAAACAACAATACTTCCGATTGCACAGGGAGGCACGTCCCCGATAATTCGTGTCTTCATAGATGCAGTTGCATCGGACAGGGTCGCCTGGGGATATCCATCAGCAGACCCTTGCAAGAGACAGATTAAGGAGATGCCCTGACCTCGTACTCCTGCCGTCGAAAAAGACAGGTCGACATCATCTCTCTCACACAATGCTCCCAAAATCTCCGATATCGTGAATATAGCACTAACGTGTACAGGTGCTTGCGTGGACAATTCATCTGTGGGTCTCGGACTCGCACTTTCACTCTCACGCTTCCTCCAGAGAAGGCGCACGGCTTTTTTTATGGACGCCAACGATGGAACGGCTGGGCGAGAACTTGGCGTTTCGGGTACTTGGTTGGGAGAGAGAAATTCCGCGTGTAAATTTCGCGACACTGTCAAGTCGGGATCCAGCAATTCTTTTCGACCGCTAAGCAGAAACATCGCATGCTGAACTAAGCCTACTGACTTTTCGGTGCCTAGCAGATATTCGATTAACTCCGTTTCCGTTGCAATATCGGCACTGCTAGATATCAGAGTACTTTCAAATAAGCTCCCGAGGTTTTTCCGCAAGGCACAATATATGTCCTCCGCCCAAATGATGTCTCTGAATTCCCACCTCTTCCAAATCCAACGCCAAACGTTCTGACGACTTCTTGGTAACCGCATTTCGAGATCAATGTCTCCGAAATATTGGACGTCGACAGAGGTTCTCCCCGTCGGAAACAAGCGAATTAATCCCTCACGAATAAAGCTCATCACCCAAGACGCAACAATTTTCGCCCCTTTCCGAAAACAAACTCTACTAACCGCAGGGCCGGCACACCAATTTGCAAAGCTCCCCAGATACAATATTACCTTGTGGTCTAATTGCAACTTCCCTTCGCCGAGCACTTCTGTGACTTCACCCTCGTATGTTAACATAGCATGTCCCCCTTGCACAAGTGTGATTGCATCCTTACGATTCTCTGTTTCTAACTTTCTTTTTTTCGGATCATGTCTTTTGAAGCTTTCTGGACTGTGACTAGGTTGTGGTCTCTCAACAATAGGCGTTTGCGAAAGGTCACAACATGTTGATTCTGGTCCACGGGCGGCCAGCACAAGACGTTCATTATACTTGGGCAACTTGCAGGGAATCAAAGCCGAAATGCCAACCTCCTGACCCGAAGACAAGAACGGCCACCATTTCATTGCATCGCAGCCTCGAAATATGACAATGACTGCGCTACTAGCTGTATTGTCGAGGGCGTCTGAGATTTCCGTTAGAAATATCGGTCGGGAAGACTTGGATCCGATAATGCAGCTCTTCGCACGTACAAATCCACGAATGTGTTGAGGAAGTTGCAAAGCTGTTAAATCGGGTCGAAGAGTTCGAAAAGGTGTAGTATGAGGTGGTTTGGGAGTCAACAAGACAATATCTTTCTCCAAGATTTCAAACAGGCCTCGTCCATTTGTTGAGGGTATGTATCGCCAATCTCGAATCCAGACCGGGATGTTTCTCAATCGTGGATCAGGAGGAGGAGCTATTACGAGATGACCGGGTGCCGTCCAGCAGTTTGCAGAAATCTTGAGTGAGCCATGTGAGTCCGCGTCGATGATACCAACTAGGAGTCCTCGCACAAACGTAACTTGAAGATGTGGGACTTCATTAGCGGGAGGAATTTGAAAGGTGTATGCGCCATATTGAGAGCTCCAGCGGTCATCGCACGAAGGGTTCCTCTGTGAAAGCGTCCCATATGCAAGAAACTCTGTTCTCGCGCGGTCACATCCGTTTAAGTTGAGAGGTCGGTATGTTTCCTTCAGCGGCCCTAGCAGTGATAAAACCCGATCAACTATGTCTGGATTCTTCGGAAAGACAGCGGCGAGAGTGTCATTTATGTCTTCCGACGGTGAAGATTGATTGCTTGTGTCGAAATTAGAAGGAGCGGCTCGTTTCATGCGAAGCAAGGAAAGTATTGGTGCACGCAGTCAAGAAGAGAGTAGGTGTTCCCTACTACACTGTAGGTGGCAATCCTCCATTAAATCGTTCTTGGATTGCGCAAGGTACGTCACGGGATCTGGATTTCAGGCGCCTTGTTCAGAGGGCATTGTATGCTCGAATATTCTGCAGGTGATAGTGATGGTGAAGCGTGATTGTGAAGCGTGTTTGTGAAGCGTGTTTGTGAAGCGTGTTTGTGAAGCGTGTTTGTGAAGCGTGTTTGTGAAGCGTGTTCGTGAGGCGTGTTTATGAAGAAGGTTGCTGTGTGGTAGACTCACACACACACAAGAAGAGTCTTACTCGTAACCTTTCGTAGCGTGACGTCCTTGTTTTTTTATCAAGGTTTTCGGGAGTATGGGCATGAAGCAGGCAAATGACGTTTGACACGATGCCACGTTTTAAGAGTATGATATGTGGTACAGCGCGCCTACATTACAGTACCTGCCGTTGTCCTACAGTATGTTTTCAAGTTTCTCTCTACAGTGTACTGTAATGGGCCCGAATGGGCAGTGGGTAACCTCTCAAATTGCTATTTTCTTTTTTTAAAAAACGCTTTATTTTTAAAAAAAGAAATCGCCTGATTTAAATCAGGCACCACACGCGAGGGAAGAGCATATTTTCACGTGTCATACCGGCAGGCACCTTCAGAGCTCTTCCCAATGCAGGAAAGAATGATCACCGCTGCGTTTTACCCCGCTGTCTGAAGTAACGGAGGCGGCCGGTCACCAGGAGAGAGGCGTCTGCCGAACTGCGAGTACGACATTGCACTGAATTCACTTGCGGTCAAATTCTTCGTCGTGTATTGTATGGACGCACCGCGTGGTCCCATTTGACGTCCTCCGCATTCCGTCCTGCAAGTTGTCATGACGGGCGTTGACGTCAAACCAGTCTCCAACAAGCCATCCAGTGTTTTTCTGCGCTGCCAGGGTGTCGATAACGAGTTTGTTCGGCTCGATGCAGACACTCTCCCGAAAGATCCATATGACGTAGTCTACCTCCTCAAGTCAGAAACGTCTCCGCGTTCAAGTTGGCGCGACGTCGCCGCCGCTTACTACCAAAACGGCAAGCTGTCGGCATGCATTACAATTCTCGAGGAATCCATATCAGACCATGTCGAAAGTGTGTTGGAGGGAATCAATGACGACCACCGAAGGCGTCAAGGGCCTCGATGCACTCGCCTTGACTTACTTGCCGCCCTCGCCGGTGCTCACATCATGGCCGCCGACAGCGCATCCACGGATCCGGCCGCGAGGCGAGAGTCTCTCCAGAGGGCTAGCGATGTCTGTTCACGCGCGGACAAAATCGATATCGATGACCCCTCAATTTGGGCTGCAAGAGGCTGGGCTGAGTTTCATGCCGACAAGCCGACTGCCATCAATTGGTTTGAGAATGCAAGAGACAAAACAGTCGTTCTTGGAACTATGGGGCTGGCCGCCATCCAGCTCAATAACAAACGCGCAACAGATCCATCGAAGAAAGATACTGTTTCGCTCCTTACTGCCGCTTTGCAGAGCAATCACTGTCCACCAGGCGTGTGGACGGGGCTCGCGTACGCGTTGTTTCGGGAAGGGCGCCTTAAGTTGGCGAAGAATATTGCCCGTCGCGCCGTCGTAGCATTGGTTGACTCATGCAAGGAAGAGAAGCTTGAACCTCTGTACCTTCTCGCTTTGATCGAATCCACCGACAAGAGTACGTCTTCTCTAGACAATATGATGGCGGCGCTGGGTGAGGCGTATGAGCAATGCAATGGAGACTCGGATCCCAGGGTATTGTCCCTAATTGCGGAGGTCTACTTTAGTGGAGGTGATTTTGAGAAAGCCGAGGATTTTGCGAGTCGCGCGTTGGATGCTTGCGACAGCCTTCCGGGTTCATCGATCGGCGCGATGTTTTCGGGCATTGGGAATGGGAATCGGATCATGGCTTTATTTCAACTGGGGCGTGCTGAGCACCATTTGGGGAAGTTTGAAGAAGCATCTCAACGACTGGAGGAGGCCAAGAAGATTTCTGAAAGATCTGACAATGCCTATGTCAAGCTTAATCCGGGACTGTTCTTACGTCTAGGACTTTTGAAGCTATCAACACAGCGAAAAGAAGACGAGGATTTGGCGCAAGAATGCCTCGAAAAAGTAATCAAAGACTCGAATGATAGATGCGGTGTTGCGAGAAGAGCGCTGGGTGTGCTGATTGGTAGACGACTCCTCATCGGGATTAAGCGTGGTCGTCCGCGGGGAGGTGAAGTGTTCCATAGAGCGGTCTCTCTTCTAAAGCGAGGGCTCGCTGAGAACGAAGGGGCGAAAGCAGATGTGCCTGCTCAACTTACTTATGCGGGGCTAATTGAGGAAAACTCACCAAAGCTGGCATTAGAGGCGTATCAGTCCGCGATCAGGGCTCTTGAGGGGGAAAAGACCCCTGTCGATGCTGAGATTTGGAATAATGTGGCATCCCTTAACGCACGTCTCGGGGATGTTAGCGCAGCGAAAACAATGATGCACGAGAAGATTGATGCGGAGTATAGCGCAGAGTGCTCCACAATCTCATACAATCGAGGTAGAATTGCAGAAATGGCTGGGGCCCTGAAAGAGGCAGAATCGACTTTTCGGGCGATTAAGAAGGATGCTCCTCATTATCTGGAGGCCATTACAAGACTAGCCGTCATCACCATGCAAGATGAAACAAAGTTGAAAGAAGCAGAAGAACTTTTGAGAGAAGCCATGGGATCGCCCGCAAGCAAGTCGGTTGCTGCGGCGTTTCTGAGCAAGCTTTATGCAAAGCAGAAGGATTTTAAGGAAGCGCAAACGGTTCTAGAGATTAATCGTAATGAGTGCGATTATCTGGCGTTAGCGTTCTCAAGTTTTATGCACCGCTTCTTGGATAGTTTGGATCAAGAACGAAAATCACGCTTCTTGTTAAACCATATAGGGGCACCCCTTGTGTCGATTCTGAAAAGGAGCAAACACAATTCGTTTGCGGCAAACGGCGTGGGCGTGTACTTTGCTGAGTCAAAAATGATGTCGGAGGCTAGAGACGCGTTCACAGCAGCCGGTACCGGCGTTTTCACTGCAAAGACTGCGCGGGTAAATCTTGCTCACACGCAAGTGCACTTGGGTCATCGCGCGATCAGCGAGTCTGCGCGAGTCACAGGACGTCCAAGCCACAAGGTTGTGTCGAACTCACGGGCACTATTTGAACAAGCGGAAAAGCTTTATCAGGACGCCTTTGAGCTCAGTCGGCTGTCAAAGTCGAAGGCGGATTTTGATGCGCATTGCGAGCTGTTGTTATACACCGCGTGGGCGCAGTTTGAAGCGACACAGTACCGCAAGTCTGCGGATACTTTGACAAAACTAGTGCACTTAGTGCCGTCTAATGCGGTGGTGTGGTTCAACCTCGGTCAAGCTTTGCTTGAGTCTGCGAGCACTCGGGCTCTACGAGGGAAAACAATGCTGGAAGAAATGAAAATGGCTAAAGTGGAATTTACAGCAAGCAGACAAGCGTTGCGGAGAAGCATTGCGTTAGACAGACATCATACAGATGCCCTGACAAGGTCGCAATTTGAAACGAAACATGCAACTGCACTCGACAAATACGTGCACCAACAAGACAGGACGCATGAGGTGAACCTGAGGAACGCGACAAACGAAGCGGAAGATAGAGAAGAGCGAAGACGGCATAGTCTTGCTCTTCTTGAGGCGCGACAGAAGAAGCATGAGGAGGAGGCGAGAAAGGAGATGGACAAGCAGCGACAGAAAGAGGAGGAATTGCGGAAAGCGTTCCAAGATTCAGAAGCCAAAAAGCAACGATTTAAGGAGGAGCACGATCGAACGCTGGCGGAGGAAGCAAGGTTTGAGGATGAGGATGAGGAATATAGCGGGGAACAAGGATCGTCGCGAAAAGGTCGATCCAAGCGAAAGAAGAAGGAGGAGTTGTTAATCGAGGACGAAAAACCGGCTAAGAAAGCCAAGAAACAGAAAAAGGGGACGATTGCAAAGAAAAAGGATGCCGACGACTCTGGGAGCGAATATTCTGATGCAGCTGCGGACAGTGGAAAGGAAGGCGAGAACGGGGTGGAATTGTCACGGGGAGATGAATCGGAGGGAGAGGGCGATCGGAAGCCGAGCGAGCAAAAGAGGTTTGCGCTAACGGTGGATGACGATGATTCCGATGGAGATCTTTAATACAGAGGTGTTGAACTGATGGCGTGTAGATAGTGCAATTGTGAGGGGGGTTGTCCCCACTGTGAGCGATAGGGAGAGGCCATGTTGATTGGTAAAAGGTCAAAACTGTTAACTGCAGAAAGTTGTTTCTGTAGTTGTGTGGGTGTGGGTGGCCATGTTGATGGTAATCGGTCAAAAAACTGTTAACTGCAGAAAAGTTGTTACTGTAGTTGTGTGTGTGTGTGTGTGTATATGTACAAGAATGGATGCTGTACCGCATCTGCAGTACAGAAGTTGGGGATGATGTGCGAGGGTTTGTTTTTGTCTAAAGACGTGCCATGACAAGAGCCTGTTTGATTCGATTCAACGCGACCTGACACGTCGCCACATCGACAGCCGCAAAGCAAATGCGAAAGAATCCGTAACGCTGGCCAAAGCACTGGCTCGCCGGGGTGAGAAAGACCTTTGCGTCGCAAAAACGTCTCCACAGGTGCATCTCACACTCCTCAGACTCTGCCGACATCCATTTGCGAAAGTCGGCCCAGACGAAGAGGCCGGCGTGTGCGTTGACATACGGGACGGCCATGTCGTCCAAAAGTGCTGTGCAGCGGGAATAGGCATGGCGCAAGCGGCGTCGATTTGCCGCAAAGTAGTCGTCCAGCCAGGGCTGATCCTCGATCATTGCTTGCAGTGCCCACTGGGTAGGCGTCGAGGTGGACATCAGTGGGGAGAGAAAGGCGTCAACACTGCGCATAAGGTCGCGGTTCTGCGAATATAAAATGCCGACCCTCGCGCCCGACAGGCAAAAGTCTTTCGAAAACGACCAAACGACGTGGACATCATCGCCCAAGTCGCCCTGCAAGGCGCTGGCGACGGAGCAAAACTCCTTCCCCTCCGCGTGCACGCTGTTTGCATAAACCTCATCAAACACGACGTGCAGCCCGTTAGCGCGGGCCCACCGCACGACGTCAACGACGGTCTCTTTGTCCAGCACCTCGCCTGTGGGGTTATTCGGCGAGCACACGACGAGCATTTTGACGCGCTCCTTCGCCTCCGCCGCCTTCCGTCGCGCCCTCTCCAGCGCGGCGACGGTAACGCGCGGGCCCTTATCAGCG